>NW_009209907.1:0-42239 GCF_000690835.1 Fulmarus glacialis
AATACTGTGTTCAGTTTTGGGCCCCACACACTCCAGGGGCTGGAGTGTGTCCAAATAAGGGTAACGAAGCTGGCGAAGAGTATAGAGCACAAGTCTTCTGAGGAGCGGCTGAGGGAACTGGGGTTGTTCAGCCTGGAGGAGAGGAGGCTCAGGGGAGTTCTTATTGCTCTCTACAACTACCTGAAAGGAGATTGTAGTGAGGTGGGTGTCGGTCTCTTTTCCCAAGTAACAAGTGATAGGACAAGAGGAAATGGCCTCAAGTTGTGCCAGGGGAGGTTTAGATTGGATATTAGGAAAAAATTTTTCACGAAAAGGGTTGTCAAGCATTGGAACAGTCTGCCCAAGGAAGTGGTGGAGTCACCATCCCTGGAGGTATTCAAAAGATGTGTAGACGTGGTGCTTAGGGACATGGCTTAGTGGTAGACTTGGCAGTGCTAGATTAACGGTTGGACTTGATGATCTTAAAGGTCTTTTCCAACTTAAACAATTCTATGATTCTATGATTCTAAGTTTAAGACACCTCCCAAAGCTGGAAGGCACTGCTGTAATAATGGACCCTCCTGCATCTTCAAGAGATCAAGACTTTTGTCCTATTACTTGTTATTTTCTTTTTCTTCTGTATTACAGATAGAGATATTCTTTCTATTTTGCAGATAGAGTCAACTATGTACACAATAGACAGAAGGCAAGGAGGTCAAAATAAGGTCCATCTCTAAATCCTTATTTTGTGGGACTTTGTGGCTTCAGAATCGATAATCCAAGTCTACAAACTCCAAGTTGATTTTCCACCATAGACTGTCATTAGAAGGTCTCTCTCCTCTCTGTAGGTGTTATAACATAGAGATGAGAAACTTTTCTAGGTAAGGGTTCGGTTTCACAGACTAGCATTGTCAGACATAAACATATTTTGTATGAAACATAACTGGTCTATTCTGGAGTTATTCAGTACAGTATATTTGCAGTGAGTTTTTACCAGTTCCCAGTCTCTGTCTGTGGAACAGCTGAATAAATGTGTCTGAAGTCACTCTAGTCAATGAAAAGATGAAAGAATTATTTCACAATATTCTTGATATAAGCTTTGTGGTTTACATGGTATGGTGAATTTTATCAAATGTAATTTTCCTAGAAATACAGTAAAGGAAATATAGTTACTTAGAGTATTCTGATTTCAAACTACTTATTAAAAAATCAATATTGAGTAAAAAACAGCAAAAACCACCTATTGAATCAAAATGCCAACTAAATTTCAGTAGTTATGTGTCTTCTACCTGGCTAACTTCATAAAGTTTATTAGGCAGAAATTTAAAGGTTTCTTCTATACTAATACTACTAACTCAATGTCAAGTTAAAATAGCTTCCTATATCCCTAAGAACCCCCAGACATCTGGATACGAGTTCTCTGTTGGCCACTTAACCAAAGGTTTATGCCAAAAACCTCTTACTTTGCAGGAGGAAAAGCTCTGGACACCAAATACATCCAAATAAATTAATTGCAATGCTCTTTCATATTTTCTGACTCATAATCCATCTCTTTTATAATAAAAATGCTTACTCTTCATTTGTTCAAAATTCTTTGCAAAAGACTATTCAGATGCTACATAACTAACATTCATAAATATTTACCGATGCACTTGTGTCTAGAGCACATGCTGGTAAGAGCAATGTTTCTAAACCTTATACTTTTGATATTGTTTTTGAGGAAGCAGTCTTACAAGCTGCCAGCTGCAGACAGTTATTGCTTACATGTTTTTATATAAAACTCTTCTGCTTTGCAGATTTCTGTTGTGGCAGCCAAGTAAGCATGAAAATAACTCATGCACCTTCCTAGAACTTCACAGAAGACTAGCATGAGGCCTCACTACAGTATTACATAGGGAAAGTAAATAATAGAACTTCCCTTGCAAAAGTTAGCACTTGTCGTGGTTTTCTGCAGTAAAACTTGTTGTAATTATGTGTTATAGTTAATAAAACTTTTACCTTGGTGGTGGAAAAATTCGTCAGAAATACTTGTAATTATTGTTTCTATTCCATATCTCTAATGTAGGAGCATATATATGCATATAAACTATGCTTCTTGGTATCACACATGTTCTCTTATATGAACCAGTTCCTGACCACTGAAGTGCATGAAAACTGCAGTAAATGTTTCTTAGTTGATAATACGTATTTTATTCAATGCAAGTTAATTGCCTGGTATTTTCCCTTCAATAAAAGATTCCTCCCAAGAGAAAAATAGCTTCACTCCCTAATATTATTAAAATGAGTTTAGAAGCCTCAGCTGCCAACCCCCATCAAACTTCCAGTTAGACCTGTAACTTCAGACTTTAGACATTTATACTTTAGTTAGGCATGACAATACTAAAAATGCTCTACTTGGAAAGTTTGTAAATTAATATCTTTTTACCACAGTGTGATGAAGGTGAAATTTCAATATCAACTCTAAATGTTCAGGTAAGTAATTAGGTAGTTTAAAACATGGATCATCTCTATACTAGTTTAGTTAAAGTTGGATCCAGCATGTCAGAGAGAAAACCACGTATCTGTGGCTTCCCCATTCATCTCTTCCCCACTGAGCATTGCATCCAATAAAATTTTGTAAAAATGCCTAGGGTTTTTATAAACTAGGACAAGTGCATTTATGAGATCAAAAGAGATGTTTAATGAGAAATGACTCTGACATGACAGAAAAAAGTTAAGTTATGGGATAAAAATGTAGCAAATCATGAAGTGCTAAGCTGGACCCCATCTCAGCTGCATTTAGAATTGGCTGGAACTAACCATCCATAAGAAGAACAGTAAGATCTTGGCTAATACAATGCAATTTATCTGAAGATCACTTGGTAGCATGAAGCTGTAAGTAAAAGAAATGTGTTAAGTGAAAGAGGAAGAAATAGATGGCAAAAAAAACCAGCACAGAAGAAATTTTAAATTTTAGTGGGTGAATGCAGTAAATAAGCTTTCCTCATTGAATGAGTCCAGAGGAGGGCCACAAAAATGATCAGAGGCCTGGAACACCTCTCCCATGAAGAAAAGCTGAGAGAGCTGGGGTTGTTCAGCCTGGAGAAGAGAAGGTTCCAGGGAGACCTTGTTGTGGCCTTTCAATATATAAAAGGGGCTTATAGGAAAGATGGAGAGCGACTTTTTACCAATGCCTGCAGTGACAGGACAAGGGGTAATGGTTTTAAACTAAAAGAGGGTAGATTTAGATTGGATATAAAGAAAACATTTTTTACGATGAGGGTGGTGAGACACTGGAACAGGTTGCCCAGAGAGGTGGTAGATGCCCCATCCCTGGAAACATTCAAGGTCAGGTTGGACTGGGCTCTGAGCAACCTGATCTAGTTGAAGATGTCCCTGCTTGTTGCAAGGAGGGGTTGGACTAGATGGTCCCTTCCAACCCAAACCTTAAGGGACCCTTAAAGGTCCCTTCCAACCCAAACCATTCTATGATTCTATGTTCATTTAATTACAATGTATGCAAAGCAGAGAGGCTATTCTTGGGACTGGGTGTCTTTAAGAATGCCAATAAAGACAAAAAACCTGGCATAATCCAGGAGAGATTCTGTTTTACCTCTCCATGGTATTTATTCAGCCTTTGTTGCTACAATAATTGGATGTCAGCTATCATATTATTAATGTATGGGAGTTCATGATACCCAAAGGCATAATGACACCTCGATGTCAGATTAACAAATTATGTCACAGAGGGGCTAAGGGTTTTGCAGTGGAGAAAGCCGCAGCAGGGAAGAAATGAAAGATTTGGTCTTCAAAGTTCTGGATTGGCATGCCTGTCACTGGGCCATTTTTAATTCCAAATTCATACTGGGTCTGCAGCTAGATTTAGGAAAATAAAAAATGAAAAAGTAAATTCCCTTACTCTTCTTGAATGTCTTTGCAAAATAAAGCATTTGCTAGAAAGCTTCAACATCAGAATTTTGGATAGGAGGCGGATACCTGATTCCTGAAGTGCATTTCAATTTCAGCTCAACTATCTTACGCTCTGAGCAAACATGTACTGTGTTTCCACAAGGTTAACTGTCTCTGTGACTAAAGCTTCTGTAATGGGTTCTCATAGGCCCCAGTTCTGAGAATCACCAACTGATATGCCAGATCCCCATATCCCACAGCTGTAACATCACAGAATTGGTATCATACCAGACAGGTTACAGCAACCGTTTAAGAGATACTGATGTAAAGTATAAAATGATCTAGTTGGATCATAATGACAAGTCTTCTCAAATCCAGCAAAATGAACCCTGATGATTTGTAAGAGAGAAATAGGAATAGCAGACATATAAGAATAAGAACAAATGTTGTCTGGAGGCAAAAACTGAGATAAGAATATAGTCAAAATAACAATAAAAAAAAAAAGGTAATATTGAAATTGCCAGGCTGTGTTGATGACCATCCCTGGAGGTATTTAAAAGATGTGTAGATGTGGCTTTTAGGGACATGGTTTAGTGGTGGACTTGTATTGTTAGGTTTTACAGTTGGACTCGATGATCTTAAAGGTCTTTTCCAACCTAAACATTTCTATGATTCTATGATTCTTATAATTTTTGAGTTATTTCATCATTGCCTGTTCAGAAGTATGGAACATACAATGGTTAGTAGTTTCTGTCTCAAACTGAAACCCCCCGCCAAACCTCAAACCAAACCTACATACCAGTTCTAACATTCTGTACATTTCAGAGATGTGAAAAAATACATTAAACATTCCACACAAACCCCAGTCACTACAAATATATTCTCACCTCAGTTACAGTAAACAAGTAGGTTTTGACGTCCTTTTCAGTCAGGGTTGTAACAACCAACACTGCATTAGTGAGATATAGTTTTTTTTCTTCATCCCATTGATAATCCAAAGAAGAAGTCAAGAGCTACCAAGTTTTGTATTATATGTGAAATTGTAAGAGCCTGATTTTTAAAATGAATCCCTGAAGCCTTGAGGGGAATAACTTTTCAACAACTAAAGCCTTGTAAGTTGTTGGCAAGGCCAACATTAAACCAATATGTCATCAATTTTGGCTCTCACGATTGTGACTCAAAGAAACACATGGCCTGCAATCATTTTAAAAGCTGCTGCTTTTAAAAATCTGTCCAATTGTGCTGTTATCTGCTCTCTACAATTCCTCCTTACTCATTGCATCCAATTAACAAAAGATTTTCATGAAAAATAGAACAACCACTAAGCACGTGCCTGATCACAGCTAACAAGCACATTGTTATAAAAACTCTCCTAGGCATGGAAAACAGTTAACATAGGACCATCTGGACTGCTATAGTCAGTGGCCATTCAGTTAGATGCCTAAATATATTTAGTACTTTCCAGTAGTCTCCTGACTTCCTCCTTATGTACTTAAATTTTCTTGTGAACCTAACCCAAAGCCTATTAGCGTAAAGAAAGTTACAAAAAAAAAAAAAAAAAAATCCAGATGTATGGTGGAGTTGCTGAGGCACATCTGTAAACGTCAGTGCAGAGACACTCAAGATCAGCTGCTTTTGTGACAAGTTAGGCAGGCATGATGCAGGGCTGGTCTAGAAGCCGTGTAGTCATTTTCATATGGGACAGTCAATGAGCTGACAAGAAATGCATCTTAGACTTCCCCCAAGTAACCTCATTTATGAATTAATTAAGCTTCATCCTAAACACAATTAGCTGGTTTGTTCCTACTATTCCTGTTAGAAGACTATTATGGAACATCATTCTTAACCAGTTTGGAGATCTCCTAATTTCCATCTGTTAGGGCTCACCAATACATTCTACGATGCTATACTGAGATCACAATTACATTTGTAAAAGGAGGTCATTCTTCAAAAATTATAAAATGTTGAGCCACCAGTGGATTAGTCTCCAGGTACATGCCTCTCCAATTTGTTTCTCTATGCTACATCTCACCTCTTTTCCTCTAGAACTAAGGTCATTTATGTCTTCCTACCTAATATCCTGATTCTCTGTGATGATGTTATTGACGATGTCTGTCAACTGTGTGCCATCAGTGAAGTTCACTAGTGCAGGCTATTACAAAAAGACAGCCCTTCAGGCTGTCACGTACTTTTTTTCCCTCATGATTAATAAATCTAAAATAAAGTCAACCTCAGTACTGATTCTTAAGGATTTACTACAGTAATGATTTTCTTCAACATAATCTGATGTTGTATTTTTTCAGCAAAGTCATCAGTCCCCAAGTCTTCTACTATGCTCCTTTTCCACATGACTTAGACTGGATTTATTTTATTTGCCATTCTTTAGAAATAACAGTATCAACAATAGAATCAACTACATTTGCTGTATCTTCAATGAAAAATATTTTCTCTGGTGTAGTTTGCATTTGTAAATAGAACTTGCATTTTTGCCTCAATTTAGTTCCATTTTTTCATTATTAAGAAGTATTATATCATATTGGGATCAGGCAAATCTGTTCCTTTCAACCCACTTTCCCCATCATTTCTCACAAAGGCACCATATTAGCTCGTTTAATGTCAGATGGCATGACCCTAATGTTGAGATGTTGTTAAATCCATTTTCCAGATATTCTGTATTTTCAACTTTCTGTCACAGTTCTTGGGAATTCTGTGATGTAGATTACTTGACTTTACTAGCATGAGTGCATTATTCTTTTTGAGTTTTCTCAGTTATGTGTAGCTTTCAATTCTTCACTCATCTGCAGTAATGATCGACATTTCCATTCAATCCTTCTGCAAAGTATTAATCTATTTTCAGGGGCACTGACAGATTAAGAGCCATTTTGCTGTGTTTTTTCTTGTTCTTTTTTCAATTTGTATAGCTAAAGAGGTTTTACTTTTAATTTCTTTTGCAAGGCCTGACTCAGCTTGACTTCTGGCAGTTTTCATTTTACCTCTAAACTTCCTGATCTCTAAGACATACTGTTCTTTGCTGGTTTCTAATATCCTTTCTGAAGTGGTTGTTTATCCAACTGAGCCTGGAGTCATGTCCTACAGCTTGTTCCCTTTGTTTGAGATACAAATTCCAATTATTGTTTTATCATTAATGTTTTAAATAAATTCCTAGCTTAATTTAATTCCCTAATCTTCTCAGCCCAATTGATTCAGTTGAATTAATAAAAAATCTTTCCTTAATTTCTTGAAGTCTGGCCTTTTGAAGGCAAAAAAAATGTGCTGCTTGTTTGAACTGGGAAGTCTTAAATTAGACTGATTCTTCGGTTACTCAGCTGAATTATTTTCAGTTGTTTTGTCTAACTTACATATATGTCTTCTGTCATCACAAAAATGAAATTACACTCTTGTGTCATTGCTCTTAGTCTTAAATGCATTGATCCCACCTACTAGCAAAATAATCTAGGAATAAACTTTCAAAATTATTTGGATATTTGTCTGCACTTGAACTTGGGCAAAACATTTCTGGACATTCAGATATTATTCTGTGGTCATAGACATTTGTAATAAATAATCCACTTTCCCTGTCAGAATCTGTAACAAAATTAATGATGTCATTGCTTTTTTTTCTTCTCTTTTTTATTTCTAACTTTTCTGTAGATGACAAACTTCAGGGAAAAAAAAAAAAAAAAGAGCTGCTGAAATGAATTATGAACAAAATTTTGTTTGTGGGAATGAAAGCAGAACTCTGTGAGATGCTCATTCTACCGCATATAAGGAGAATGAAAGGCACCACTAAAAAGTTCAAACTGAAATTTTGAAGATTCTGATTGTAACAAAAGATAAAACTATGCCTCTCATTTCGCAGGCTTCCAAAAGAAAATAATTTCAAATTAGAAACCATGAACAGTTCTGTCTCTGTGTCTTAGCCCTACATTAGAGTTCTCTGCATTTTCTACTGAAAAGTAGAATCCTGGGAGACTGCTTACTATGGACACTGACAATAATATGTCAAAAGCCTGAGCTACGTAGAGACGCTGCTATCATATTGTTGGTTTTGGCCTTCTTAAAACATATTCAATCTGTGTGATAAAGTTCAGAGCAAGGTATATGAATGTTTTCAGACACTTCCTCTGTTAGAGACCTTTCTTACATTAATTTGTGATTATAAGAAAATTAGGCTCTAAAAAGCAAAAGACTGAGTCTTGTCTGCTGGGGAGAGAATACAGCACCAGCCTTATTAACCTACTTACAAAAGATAGACCAAACCTGTTTTGTTATACAAGGTTCTTACTTTTAAGAGTAAGGTAGGGGGTACCTGTCCTGCTTTGAAATGAAAAGTAATTAAGTATGGTAGTAACCCATCACTTAATTTATTAATTTAAATTTAACAAATTACATTTGCTTTAAATGAAAGCATATGAAACAAGATAGACGGATACCATTAGAAGAAAAGTCTTCATTCCTGGCTAAGTATGATATGATGTTATAGTTTTTAGCTGTGACTCCCTAACAGTGCAATATCAATAAACTTTAAGCCTTTCCTGTGGTGAAAGGTTGATTCAGTCTCTAAATATAATCATTTCTGGCATTGTCCTTGTAGACATTGCCAATGGTATCAAAAAATGTCAGCTTTATTCTGTAGTTTTTCTGCTCCCCTGGGACCTTGGATGTCTCAAACACTTCTCATTTATGCTTGAAGTAAAATTAAATCCTTTCAAAGGAGGAAAGCTGTTTAGACAAATCCATTGAGTTACTTTGTGCTGTTTCCTCATTTAGATCACTTTCTGACCAGTTTCCAAAGTTGTGAGCTTTTAATCCTGCAAGACTTCGAAAAAGGGCTGAATCTTACTTTGTATAAAAAAGCTGAAAATACAGCTCACTCTCAGATTAACCTCCTGCTTCCCAAGTTTGAGAAGAATTCTTTAAAGGTAGAAGAAGCTAAAGGTTTACTCAGGTGGAAAAAAGCAAACAGTATAGAGAAAACCAAAGGTGGGGAAAAGGTCAGGAGGTAAAAAGACAGGTATTCTGTTAAGATTTGGCAAATTATGCACAGCTAATATGTGAGAAATACTGCTACCCTCTCTGTTCATCAATAAGTTCATAAATACATGCACAAAGAAACTTGAATAAATTATTTATCATTTTACATTGCTTAACTCTCTAATTCTGAATCTGTGTGGGAAATGATCTTCCTGTCAGGCACAATATTCCTAAGCCTTATAAAAAGGTTTTTTACATTCTATGTAGAAATAAGATAACAGAATACTCAGTACTCCAATTAAAAGTCAATCACAATCATTCTCAGGTCTACTGAACATTTAATTATTAAAATCAGCAAAAATACTTCAATGGGATACATTCACAAAATCTCATTCTAGAATTACCACAACCACAGGAGAATGTAGGAGATGCAGGAAGATGAAGAGGATTAGAGTTGCAGGTTCAAGAGGTTTCTCTGTTTATCTCCAGGCAGCATCCTGACCAGTAGATTACTGACTATCCTAAGGTGTCTCCCTCATACTAGAACCTAACTCTCTTAAGTGAAAGTATAAACATGGCAGCTATGTTTCCAGGTAATTGTTCAATATTGATGGACTGATATTTTTCATTGAAGAGTCCCAACTGTCTGAATTTATTTCTTCTGGGAAGTGACTTGTAAGTTATTCACCTCCACTGATATTTGTATCATTCTGTATTTGCAATTGGCTCTTGAAAAATATATGACTGGTAATATTTCTGTGCCTTGATACATTCACTGTCAAATCCATAAGGAGTGTTCTGAAGAACCGTTCAAACAGTTATATATCATACACAAATAAAGGGGTATTTGATTTTATTTTGATTTTAGATGAAGGAAGATTCAGTCTATCATCATAGGAATTCATGTTACTTTGTGCCAGATCATAATCGATGTACCTTAATGTTGTCCTATGAAAAAAGAATACTGGTCTATTTCATAAGCTATTATGAGATAAAAATTGTGACCATTAGGCAGTGCAGTAATGAGGAGTTCATAGACTGCCTTACTTAAGTATTTGTTGCTATTCATTGCAAGCAACTTTTAAAGCCCAGTTTTAATCACCAAAATGAATAAAATACATTGCAAAACTGATTACTTTTTTAATAAATATATTCTCAGTTTTTATTAGAATATTTGCTTAGCATCTACACCTCTTTTAAAATTAGCTTGAAAATGTCCATCCCATCTTATATATTCATATATATATAAACGATAAACTTGAAATTAATGTAAAATATGAAATGATACATAATAAAATAAAAAATTAACAATATGCAACTCAATTACACAGACTAGACTCTCCGTTTTCCTTGACAAATCACTGTAGTATACCTAATTAAGGATTACAAAGCCATGGTTGAAGTTAACAGTTCGGGATGTTTCTTCTTCGTTGAATCTAAGGTAAGTAATCACATCGACAAGTGTACAAACAGGGAGCAAAGCAGAGAAAAAACACAGTGTTCACAGTCTTATTTTTCTGGCAGTACATAGGAGGAGTTCAAAATAAGAATGCAACATGAAAACAAACTACACTTTCAGATTCAAACATGCTTTGGGTTATGCAACACAGAAGTGTTAAGCTGATCTGGATGAAGAATAGAACAACAGCAACAACAAAATTGACTCCTAATAGCCAAAAAAAGGTGTCATCGTAAGTGACGTCATTGAATAGTATTGTCCTCTACAGCTGGTTAACTACATCAAAGCATTAACCGCAGACCAGTCAAGTCATCATTATGTCATGATATTCTATAAATCTTTCAACTATGTAAATAAGATGGGTCACTTTGAAGTGCCTCATCATTTTAACCAATACTCCAGGTTAACAGATAATGTTCAAACTGTAAATACTTCTATATTCAAATGAAAGGTAATCAATACACTCAAAAATAAGACACTCAGTTTGTAAATTTCTCGTTGTTTATAAATGTCACTTGCAGATTCTATAAAATACTTCAACAGAATTAAATTAAAATAACACTCTGCACCAACCTCCCTCCTTCCCCGCAGGCTTAGTTCCCTGATCCGTTTAATGATCTTGTTTCAGTTCAGTAGTAATACATTATGAAAGTCTGGTAATCCAAGCATCTTTGTAAAACAGATTTTATATTACTATTATTTTTACCTACTGGCATGTCTTTAACAGTAAGCTGTAATCCAAAAAGTTGAGGATAAAAAAATTGAAGTAACAGCTAACTTTGCACTCATAACACTGAAATAACCTTGTGAACAATATTAAACATTTTTCTACCCTTTGATACAAGTATCAGCTATCTAGTGTGTATACATGATTTCATTTTTAAGGAGAAGTAAGCGCTCTTTGTTACTGCACTGGCGTTTGGTTTTAATATAAACTACTGCAAAGAGCTATGTTATATGAATTTAGCTTCTGAACCCAATCACATTTTAGCTGTAATAAAGGAAAAGTTCTTTCAGTCTCCTCATGGATGAGAAATCTATCAATTATGAACATATTTTGAATAGAAAGAAAAATAAATGTAATAGCAAGAAAAGACCATTTCTAGAATTCTACTTTATGCCTTCTATGACAACATAGTTACTGGTGCTTCAAAGTGATGAAATTCTAAATTAGTTTTGAAAAAAAAAAACACTTAAGAACAGAATCTCTGAGTCATTAAAACTTACTTGTAATTCCCTCTTCAGTTTCCATGTGCAGGCAAATCATGGAGTGCAGAGAGGATCTAGTCTGCTTTCAGAATACAAGCCTGCGGCAAGGTGACATGATTAAGATGAGACAGTATATATGAAATTGGAGAAAATGTATGCAAGGAGGTACCTCACTGCCTCTGTGTGCATAAGAGAGGTGGAAGATTGTCCTTTTACTACAGCAGTGATCATGTAACTCTGAAATGAGGCCACTTCAGAGCCACAGCACTTCTCCAGCAGACTTGGAAGGAGACACTTGCTACTCAGTCTTCAGATACTGTCATGCCAATCCTCCCATAGCTCCATGTGATTCTAAAAATATTGAAAGCTACAATATACTAGTTCCTGGGGTTTGTAAACATGCAAGTGAGTGAACAAGTATATTAAGTCTCTCATTACACAAAACTGTTACACATGAACTATCTTTTCTGGAGGCAGGGTTTATGGCTGCTCATGAGCTTCCTGAATCAGCAAAGCTGTGAACGCGGAGGGATTTAAGGAGTAACACAAAAAAATCACAACAACAACAACAACAAAATGTAAAAGATCCCAGCAAAGGACTGATTATACCTGTAACATTGTTGGCAGATTTAACCTATGCTGAAAGACCTCCAGGACTTCCAGACAATCTGTTCCCTATGATATCTGGGCCGGGGGGGCGTTTATGAAGTTTCTTACTGGCAACATTTTTTATCAAAGGCACAATTTTTATCAAGGGTATGAAAAGCAGCACATGCCTACTTATGATGACATAAGCAAGAAACTAAAACACCTTTCTATCCATCCTGAGTTTAAATTCACCTTTCTGAAAATGTTTCTATTTCTGTGTAATTACAGTATTTCCGATGTATATCAAACATGTATATCATTCTAAAGTGGCACCTTCCGCCTACTATGTCTAAATGGTCATCTACCACTTATTCTGTCTTCTCACTGACTTTAGGATCCAACTCAGCTTTTAGGCTCACCTCTAATCCTATATCTGCATCACTTTTTCTAGTAAAGTTCAAAGAAACGTCTGACATTTTGGAAGTTCAAGGAAGAACAAAGATTTTACTCTCTGTTGGGGAGTGGGGAGCAAATCAGGACTTCCTGAACATGATAAATTAGTTAAAATGGCCATACCTCACTACTCCAACTCATAGTTGTCCTTCTCAGATAAGAAATTCATTGGGGAAAAAATAGGCTGTTTTTATTTTGTACTGACTAGTCCTGTTATACCTAGGAGCAACTAGAAGCATCAAGAACAGCACACTTCTCTCTTCACAGGCTGATTAACTATTTTCACTGCATCCTTCTGCTCAAAGATCTCAGTTCAACCAAGGATTAGAAAGAGCAAGATAAGAGGAAGTCTCCACCAGCTGCCCAGGTTCCCCCTGCTGTTCTAGAGCCAGCAGGATTTATGGAGTTTTAAAGGGAAGGTAGCACTGGGTGACTTAGAGTTGCCTCCCTGCTTTTCAGCCCCCTCCAGCACGCAGTTCTACTCCCCCCAGCCTACCAAGGAAGGCACCTCCTTCAGACTGGGAATGACAGAGGGAGAGAGACACTCTGCGCAGAGTGCTGCGGAAGCACACTGCATGGAATTGCACCATTCAGTGTTCTCTAAAGCCTACAATAATTTGGGAGTTTCCTCTCTGGGAGTAAAAATTTGGTCATTCCAAATGTAGCAGCTGGTCACTCCGGATCCTTAATGGCAAACAATCTTTTAACATTATTTTGGGGCCAATTTTGCATAGCATCAGAGAGCAATAGCGCCCATAATGACCTTTCTTGGTGCTAAGTTTTCATTATATGCATGGTGTGAGGATGAAAGAGGTCATTTGTCTTCCACTGCACCAGACAGGCAAAGCCTGTCTCACTGTTTTTCACAAGCTGGGAAGTTTTTCTTACAGTTGTTTCTAGGACAGTCTAAGAGTATTGTTCTCAGCCCCTCTAACAGATTCTGTGATTGAAGGAAGAAAAAGCTTTTTGTATCCCTTGCCCTTTCCTCTAGTTTTAAATATCATATGAAAAAGGGCATACTTCGTTTGCGCATACCTTTTAATTTTGCATTTTTTCTGCTATGCTTACTTCTAGAATTGCATTGCATAGATGAATGGTAGTAGCTGTACAATCTCAGTCCATGGGAAAGTTATAATATTCACAGTTTTTTTTTCTCACTTGTAATTGATTCCAGAGAGAAATCACACACATTAATACATATCATCTCGTTTGCAGTACAGATGTCTAATCATGAAGCCATTCCCTATGTGAAACTCCCATTGAAGTTATTCAGAGTCATGCCTGCAAGTGGACAACAAGGTCAGGAGCAGATTTACTTTCATATCATCTTTACGCATTGACAGAGTATGTTTACTTTCTAATACATTACAAAGAGTGATGGGTAAACCACAAAGCGTCTCAACGCTTGGACAAACACCAAAAACTGTGGATGCTCTTTTGAACTCTATTCCAACTGTCTAAAGCCACTTGATTCTCCACAGCTGGGCTGGAAATTTTACAAGATTAGATATTTCAGCACTTCTGCTTCCCATCCTAGCCAAGTGGAGACAGTTTAAATTTGAAAGGGGAGGGAAGAGATCAAAACAAGACCATGGCAAGAATTAAATATAAACTACATTTTCAAATATTTACCTGTTAATCTGAAATTCCAGTAAAATTCTGTTCTTAATGTGGGTATTCCAGTGACCCTGGCCCCGGACCATATAACACTTCATTTGTTTTCTCACTTACAGCAGCCATAGAATACTCATTTCTAACCTAGGTGGTGGATTTAGATCTCAGCCAAACATTTTAGTCTGATACAGACAGCAGGACGTCTGAGTCAGTGATCCTGGAACTAACGGACAGACTCCTAATGATGCCATAACCATGACAGAAATGAGACCCAGTCTTGATTTCATCTTAGTTTCCCTGAAACTAAAAGAGCAGAATGCTGAAACTTTAATCACCTTTCTTATTAAGGATTATATTCTTCTAGCTATTGGAAAATAATGTGGCTCCTTAGGGAATAGCTGTTGAGTTTTTGATGGAACCCACTGTATCAGTCACTTTGCATATCTCATTTTTACATTCCCATGTTAATCAACCTGAAGTTTAATTAAGCCAAACTTAGTCATATCTAAATTCTGATATTTTAATGTCCATTTTTCTTGATGACAGAACTATGCATCAGATGCCCTGTGAAAGTAAACACTGCACTAGATTAGCACTCTCTTTCTAAACGATGTTGTACTGTGTTTCTTGGCCAGATGTTATGAGAAACTTAATCTGAGGCTTATCCTAGCAGGTACTGATGATTTTGTTCAAAACACTTACGCAAGCAATCTGGCTGGCTGTTTTAAAGCTTCATTACAAATATAGAAAAAGTTCATAGTTAAAACAGCTGCATTTTGCTCCATTGCCATCAATTAGAGTATTTCAATAACATAAGAAACTGAAATCCCACAATATGTCCCCACTAATTAGTTCTTTTAATACCTAGGTTCTTCTTATATTAAATATTTCAGTGAAACTGCTACTAGCATTAACAGATTAAAAAAGTATGTTTGTGTATTTAATTTATATATGTTCCATTTTAAAATAATTTTATCAGAAAAACTATCCTGGCTGCCAAGGAGCAGCAGGAGTGGGGCTGCTCTGGGATGGAGATGAGCCAGGAGCCACAATGACCCCAGCACCCCAGGCTGGATAATGATGCTCCCACAGGCTGCAGTGCCATGTTACCTGATCAGGGGTGGTGGTAGCAACAGGTCCAAGTGACTATTTCAGATAAGGCAAGGCAATGAGTCAGGTCCACAGTCTAGCCATGAAGATCAGTCAAAAATAGTAGGAGTCTGGGCTAGAGACAGGAGTAGAGATAAGGCTACATATAAGCTCAATCCAAGGCTCATTCAAGAAGCCTCGCCAGGAGGGCAGAACAGTAGGTAGCAGGACTAGGCGCATGTGTACTTACCGCATCACTCAGGCAAAGTGGGGGTCCCCAGACCTTAGCTCAAATGGAGCCCCCTGATCCGCAGGCAGGTCCCAAGTGAGGCTGGTCAGCTCGAGTGTGGCCTTTTGGTGCTCCCTGGGACCTACCTCCAGTTTATAACAAATGAAATAATTTTATGGATTTTATAGGTTCATGTATATAAAACATGTCTATATGTTTATAAACAGAAACCTGGATAGATAGAAACTGATCTTTAAGTTTAGAAATAGGAATATACCCTTAGAATGTTGCAAAATGTTATGTGCTGTGCCGTATATATTAAATACACTTTGGACATAAACTAAGTCTATTACTCCCTTCCATTTTTGTGGCTGACTCACTTCCCTTAGGGTCTTCTCGGTTACGTAGCATTTCAGCTCCAGGAAGAACAAAATCAACCAATTAGTATCTCATGATGCAAAGAAGATGCAAGATACTGAAGTATATGGTGCAGTCAACATAAATCACTGTCTCATTTAAAATAGAGAGAATCATGCAGACTGAAAGGATCCTAAAAGAAAAAAAAAGTTATATGACAAAGTAAAGTTGTGGAAATTACAAGATTTATTTCAGCCAACACTGTAATCTTTTGTTATCAGATTAAATCTTTTTATCCAATTGGAAATTTGGCCAATTTGTAATTTAAGCTTTTTAGGGTAAAGACGAGACTTTTTGCTGATTCACTTAAACACCCAATCAGTGTTAGTCAGATTCTAATTCCTGCAAATATTTTGTGAAGAGCTGATATACAGGAGCTGCAGCTATGGGTCTATCTAACCCCAACTACATAAGAAATGTATAAACAACTCATATAAAGGAAAAATAGCTAAACCACCTCTTTTGGGGGAAGAAAAAAAAGAGAAAGAAAAAAAAAAGCAAGCCGTTGAACAATTTTATAAAATCCTCATGCTATCCTAGGAACAGAGAGACTGGAAAATCAAAGTAGGTACAAAGCCTGGAATATGTTAGAAGTTACAAAACTGAAATGTAAGAACAACCTAAACTGTAGCCGTAGCCCACCTTCCTATGCCGTTCTCTATCCAGGTTCTTTTCTCTAAGATGTTCTAAGATGTATTTTCCATATAAATGTAAGGAATGTGGAAGAATCTCTCTACCTCTTATCAGAAATTCTGTCCCATAATTTCTGACAATTATTAACTTTCAAGAGATTTACCTTCCTACCTGACTGTAAAAAGGAGTGGATACAATAAACCTTGGGCTTTTACTCACACTTCCAACCATACAAGCAAGCACCAGAAAGCCAACCCCACCATCAGTTTCTGCAATGTCTTCCCTCCCAGCTCCCTAGGGTGGTGCAGCTGTGAAACCCTACATCAGACTGCTTTGTGAGAAAGAGCTGTGAGAATGAGCTGCGGCTCATTAGGGTTTTACCCTCTTCATTTGAGAACTGCGTTTTAAGTTCAGGTCCTTGCACTTGGTCCATGCCTACAGCGTCAAGTATGCTTTAGGTATGCCCATGTTTGGCTTGGCTGATCCTGACTGCTCACTTGACATCCTGGCTCAACCTTATCCCTGTCTCATTCCCAAGGACTTGTCTGTCACTCACTGGACTCTTGGCTGAAGCTGGTTATTGTCACTGGGCCTCCTCTGTTCTTCTTACTTCGGCATACTTTGATGGCAGTCCTGTCAAGCAGCTGTCTGCCCTGCATGCCTTGCTCTCACCCTTGGGTCCCTCTTCTCCTTCTCTTGGGGAACAGATTGCTCTTGCTGTCACCTGAAAACAAGCAACACAAAGCAGCGTGCACATATGGGGTATATAAGGTCAGTGACCCTATGTACCCCTTGTCCTTGCCACTTATGGGCAAGAATTACAGACTTAATTACTATCTCAGTGACTTTTTCCCCAAACATAGACGAAGATGCTATTGCTTAGTCCACTTCATGTGCGCAAGATGGTTAGGTCATAACAGTACAATTTCTTTTTTAATTAAGAAAATAAATGCCAAGATGTGAACACAAAAAAAAAGTTATGAAAAGAGAATAAGTTGTATGAGTCAACAGTAACTACTCAGATGTCCTTACTCAATAGTGAAAAGAGCTATACAATGAAGAATGCTTGCTTTGTGTGAAACTCTGTTTAAATACATCTCCCATATGCTGCCTTCAAAAATGCCTGGAAAAGTGGCTTGATTTAGTTGGAGGAAAGGTGAGACAGAGGTAAGCAAGTAAATGAACGAACTTCAATCTCAGTTTAGGAGGAACCTAATGCTTTCACTACAAATACTATTCTGTGCAGAATTTTTTCTTTTACAAACCTCTAAAACTCATCCATATCATTACTTTACTGTACCTACTATCTTTCGAGCTCTCATTGCATGTTTTTCCCTAGCTTTTTGTCTGTCATTCCTCCTTTTATCTCAGTCTTCCCTTAGAAGATCACATACCCAATCACTAAAGCCTGAGCTAACATTTCAAACCCAGGATTTTCAAGTGAGTTAAAAATTAGAAATGAATTTGCTTATCTTTATCTAGTAGAAGCCTTTTTCAGTATTCCATTAGTTATTTCCCTTCACTCCCAAATTTATTCCATTCTCAAGTACTGTAGTACTTCATAACAGCAGTATAATATACCAGACAGCCATTAATCTTCTGAAGTAGCTCAGCACTGGTACTTGGCTGCCTATTAATCTCTTGCACATCGTGACATTAAAAGTTTTGTTATATAGCCAGGTAAATTATGTTTTGTTCCATATTCTGATTATTTTGTTACTTTATCAGGTTTCTCTGGCTTTGTTGAATATAATTCGCTCGATTTAAACGACAAGAAGAATGTATGAAATTAAGATAGAGTTCTCTATAAAGGCCATGGAGGTTTGCTGTGAGACAAAACAGAAGCTTTGTCTGGAAAGAAATGTACATATGTCCTATGTTTTAGTCTTTCTGTAGCCTCTTTAGATGCAAAATGGATGTTTTTTAGGAGTTCATATGTGTCTACTACTTATTCAGCACCTGAAATGAACCTAGGTCTGTAATGTCTTATGTATCTTCTTATCATCTGAATTGTTGTAATCATAAGATTAATAACTTCAAGAGAAGTTAGAAATAGAAGCAGCTATTTTAAATATCTTGGGTTTTAGGAGAAAATCCCAGATGTTTTTGCAAATTATTGCCAAGAGATCTTCTGAAAGATTTCCTTTCCTGTGTTAATGGACCTTGAATGATGATTTTCTGATCCTCCAGTAATGATAACAACTTTGCCTTTGTCACTTGCCTGAACGTCTTTGACATAGGTATTCAATTGTTATTATTTTCAGGTCAGGAGAAATATAGAAGAAAGATATACTCTTTCAGTCTCAGTTTAAGAATTGGCTTAATTTCTGCAACAACAGGTAGCAAAAATCCTACTAGAAATAAAGTCAAATTTACAAGTATGTTAATATTCTTATTAGGGATTACACTGAAGTGCTGTTACTCTTCATCTTTAATTGTTCATTTCTCTTCCTGCAGTTTATCCTTAACATACAGGAAGCAATAATTTTCTTAGCACCCACCTGTTATTCTAAACAAGGCAAGGTCTTGCAGTATCTTCTGCGATGCCTGTTGGTATTTTGCTTAAATTATAGGGAACAGAATAGATGTCTGGAATAGGGTATCCTCAATGATCATGTGCCAATGCTTTTCTTGTGTCTACTGGACATGCCTGTCCAGTCTGGATCCTGTGGCTTAATCCCTCTAACCTTTGTGAGGTTATGACAAGTCTCGTTAATCATCATTGTATTCACTACACATCATTTCTCCCTTGCCAGAGATTTAAATGTGCTACTTAGTTAATCTCTGAATTCCTCCACTGCCTTCTCCATGCATTAAATAAAAAATATTTATTGCAGTTTTCAAAGCTCTGTATGGCTCTGTTCTTCCTTAGTAATTTGTTCCTGTGTGGCCACATCAGGTACATCCACATTAGTATTTTAGTTTGAAACTTTTGCTCTTGAAACAAACACTTCAGCCACACTTTGGCTTACACTGCAGAGTGGTCTCAGGGTGCGTTTCTGTTCAATGAAGTTAAACCTGAAGATGCATTGCAGTGGATAACAGACACCCAGTCCCCAGGACCAGATGTGTAGTTGTACTGGCTAGGATAGAGTTGATTTTCTTCATAGCAGCTCATATAGTGCTGGTTTTTAGATTTGTGACCAAAACAATACTGAAGACACACTGAAGTTCTAGCTATTGCTGAACAGTTTGCACAGCCTTCTCTGCTTCTCACTCTGGCCCTCCACTGAGTAAATTGGGGGTACACAATAGGTTGGAGGGGACACAATCAGGCAGATGACCCAAACTGACCAAAGGGATAGCCCATACCGTGTGATGTCATGCTCAACAATAAAAGCTGTGGGGAAGAAGGAGGAAGGATGAAGGGGGGATGTTCAGAGTGATGGCATCTGTCTTCCCAGGTAACCATTACATGTGATGAGGCCCTGCTTTCCTGGAGATGTCTGAACACCTGCCTGCCAATGGGAAGTAGTGAACGAATTCCTTGTTTTGCTTTGCTTGCGTGCGCGGCTTTTGCTTTACCTATTAAACTGTCTTTATCTCAACACATGAGTTTTCTCACTTTTACCCTTCCGATTCTCTCCCCCATCTCGCTGCAGGGGAGTGAGCAAGCGGCTGTGTGGGCTTGGCTGCCTACCACGGCTAACCCAGAACAGTGGTTCCGTATATACCCTCTGTCCCCCTGTCCCTGTCCCCCCCCCATGCATATAGTGTGGATGTCAGGCCCTCAGCACCAACCATGTGGCTCCATGAATCTCTTCCTGTTGGGCCATGCTTTTCAGTAATGTCGGTGTAAACATCATTTTCTCACCTATTAGAGTAAGGTCCAGTGAAGCTGGGCTGTAAGAACCTCCAGTACCTTCATTCTGACTCTGCTCTTCTTTTTTCAATAAATACAGTGGACAGGCAGAGATTTTCATATGTGGTTCACTGAACCTACAGTTAATAGATTTGAAGGAAACTGACTCTCAAAACTGACATACAGCCAAAACCAAAACTAATATGTAATATTCTATGAAATTAAAAGAATTTTCAGAGGCAGGGGAAAGAAATGTTGATCTTAACACTGAATAACACAACACTTTTGAAATTGTTAGAACATTCACTGTCTCATACAGTCATTAATAAGGTGACTAGTTAATACTTAATAGTTTTAATGTGGTTACCTTCTTTATACACCTTTTGCTTTACCTGTCAAACCAGTGTGTGAACTTATAAAACACACAGGAGTTTTCTGGATCTTCATTTTGATTAAATGTTCTTTCTTATTGTTAAGTTTAAGGATGACTTTAAAATGAAGCTGCAGACAGAAAAACATTGTAGCTGTGCAGAAAGAATTAGATCATTTGCATATGATATGAGATTTTAAGCCTGAGATCCACACCCTTTTACCTGATTAATGGTACACAGGAAAGTATAGAAATCTTGACTTCTAAAGTCACCACTGATCAATTTCAAGATTAATGGAATTTTCTGTATAGGTGTAAAACCAGATCAGAATATAGTTTGAGATAAACAACCTTTAAACACCTATAGAAATCTTCAGTTTACCCTTTTGGTTTGGTTTGAACTAGAAATATCACAAGTGTTTCATGATTTAACATAATGGTAACAAAATATATTATCATGTTATAGTGTATTTTTTTTCCATTATGAAACAATTATTTTTTCTTAGTGGAACTTTCTATTTTTGTATCTAGTCAATACAAAAAGCAGTAGCATTCATAATCCAAAAAAAAAAAAAAAGAAAGAAAGAAAGAAAGAAAGAAAAAAAGAGCCAACAGATTTTTTCTCTCAGATTTGATTTATGTTTTATGCTAAGATGTAGAGGAATTTAAATTAGGTCCAAGCAATTCAGTTTCACTAGCATACAAAGAATCCTAATGTTTTGTAACATTACTAAAGATCTAAGAAGCAATTTAACATTCAAGACATTTAACTTGTGAGCTAATACTTTTACATTTTGCACCTGCAATCAACTAAGTGTCTCAGATTCTCATCGCAAATAAGTAAGTGCAAGTCTGAAGTTTCTCGGATATAGGCTTGGGAGCCTATTATGGGTGTTTAACTGCAGTGCTCTGACTTAACATTTCTTTTACTTCAGCAGAGGGTCTCAATTTTGCTTTGATACCTCTCCTGCTAGGTCAAGGGAGTTTGATTGAATTCAGCTCATTTATAACTTCTAAGCTGTTGCTTAAATACTGATATGCAGCTGAAAGGAAATGTTTTTATTGTTTCCTACATCCATGTCTCTAAAAATGCTAGCATTTTATCTTTCATCTAGAGTATTGAATGCTATGGAACAAATTACTGTGATGACTGCTTTTTTTTCCATTTCTACTTCACTTGACCGAATGGAAAGTAAGTTTCCTTGACCAAAAATATATTTAAAAACCCCAACCTATATTTTGCCTTCATTTCCTTTCTATGACATACATTTAAAAATCTAGGCAAAATTGTAGGTTAAGACAACATTTTTATTAGATCATTTTTAAGGAAGCTAGTTTTGCTGCTTGCTTAAAACTTTCAAATGTTAGTCAATGCCTGAGCGATCAACCTTGGATAGCATTGCTTTAGTTTTCAGTTCTGAGTTTGTGGGTTTGGGTTTTTTTGTTTGCTTGTTTGTTTGTTTGTTTTTTCATTGCTGCTGGGGTTTATGAGTTTTTTATGTAACGTTGCTTGATATGCATACGTGCCAGGGTCATTTTCATAATCATTAAATCTATCATATAGGATGGTCCCTTGTCATACTTTAATAAATAATGACAATTTAATAATTTTTAGTCACACTTCACTGTAAAAGTAATGTGACTTGTAGTTTCTGAACTTTTGACATTCTATTTTCTATGAACTTGAATCCATATCTGTGAGTCTGATTTTTATGTGCATATATGAAGTCTCAATCTACAGAGAGAAACTGCTGTATTTAGAAAAAAAATCTCAGTAAAATGATTGAGCTATAATCACAGTTTGAGGGACTGTGTTGGTTATCTCTCTTTTTCATTATTGCCATTTCTATTTTATAGTCATATCTACAACACAGGAGTTTTAATTATTTACATATGTCATAAGTAATATTTAAAGACAGTACAACAATACATGTTCTTCAGTTGATATTGATCATTCTTTTCCATTATAAGCCCTAACACACAGCCTATATACACCAGGAGGAGTGTAAAACTCGTTATGAGAGAGCAGATTTCATTTTTAATCTGTAAAATTCTAAACTGAAGTCTAGCCTTCTCCTCAGTTTTCAATTTGCCCTTATTTGTTTTTTTATTAATGTCTTCCACGAATTAATTCTATTCATTTCTCAAGTGGCATTTTAAGCTCGAGTTATCACGTACTAAAAGATGAAACAAAACAAAACAAAAAAGATAATCATATATAATCAAATTCCATATTCATGACTAGTAAAGAATTTTCTTTCAATGTTCAGAGTTACAAGCATCATGTATAAAATATTTCCAGCAGCTCCAGAATCTGAGTAATATTTTGGGATTTCTGCAGAAACATCATATGGTAAATAATAAGATTACTTGCCACCTGGATCACCCAGTTCCATGCAGATATGAGCATATTTGGATCCATTTGGGAAACCAGTTAAATTACAAGTAGCAAAGATATCGCCATAACACATATGGTTAGATTTCTGACGGCCACACAACAGCACTTTGGTGGTAAGTCAGAAGGAATAGTTTTTCCAAAAGTCAGTAAATGACTTCACCTCTTAAGGAGGAAAATAGCAAGATTTCCTGAATTTTACCTAGAAGAAGAAAACAATAGTTGAAACCTAACAATGAATTGTCTTTCTGATTGAGATAGTCATGGGAACTTGGTGGGGGGTTTTATTTATTTATTTATTTATTCTCCTTAGAACTTTGAAACTGAGGTTGCATAAACTTACCCACTGCTGTCTGATGATCTATGTGGTAACAGAATACTCTCTCCTCTATTTGAACTGCCTTTATCCTGCATAGGGGAAGTTTTAAAGGGTTCAAACAATTTATTGAACCCTGGATGTGCTAAAATACTACATAAGAAGCATTTCAGTTAAGCAGTACATCCATGTTTGATGTTTTGCTTTCTGATCTTCTTGCTTTCTTTAATTAATTACTGTCCAAAATCTAATCTTGGCTGATCACTTGCCATGAGTCAAAAAAAATTCACTTCTTGTTATGAGTTACTGTTCCTCAAACTCCTGCCATACTTCTGCTTTTTCTGCTTCTGGTTTTCTGTTCTTCTTTGCAGCATTAGGTGCAAAGATGGTATATAGATATACTGGTTAAACTGGTACTAATTAGCCTTTCTTAAACAAAGCCTTTTTATTATACTTGTGCCTTGTAGAGAACTAACACCATGCACTTTGAAAGAAGTTACTTGAAATTTCTGACTATTCTATTTTCTCACATGAAATAAACAGAAGAAAAACATAAACATAAAAACTTTTCTTTATTTTCTCTGACCGTGATTACTCCTGGGTCTAGTCTTCCACTTCTGAAATACATTGCAAACAAGGTGAAGTAGAAGTGAAGTAGAGCTACACACAGAATAATTAGCACATCTGTGAGTGCTTGGTCAACCTTTCAAACAGGTCACATCCTCCAGGGCTGATTGAAGAGGAAATGTGACACGAGACAGCTTTTTCCCCATGTGTTCCTCTTAGGAATGTGAAAGTATCCTGTGGAATTTCTTACGACTCTCAAACTCAATAATTCGCTCAACGAAATAGCAAAGTAATTGCCCTGCATTTAATAATGTGTGGTTTATTTTCACATACAAGACCATTTCTGAATGAAACTCCTTCAGAGACTATGGTCATCTTAAAGATTAGTTTGATAACAACAAATTCATTCAGATGATGGAACTAAGTTTTTTTTTTTATTTTCTCTGCTATCTGGTAGGAGAATTTATCTTGTTGAATCTATATCTGTGTTTAGCTCTGTTCAAACAGTTACACCCTGCATAAATAAGGAAAAGAAGATAGCTTGCTACAAGTTCTTGAAAAAGACTAAATAGATCAGAATAATTTAATCTAGGTTTATTTTCCTTTTTACTGTAGATACTTAAGCAAGTCAGGCTAGTCTCTGTTTATAATCAGTGAAAAGAAATAGGCACTAGGGTGCAAACTGTCCGACCATATATAGGTGTCTCATTTAAGATGAGCTGAATCACACCTTGGACTCCATGGACTGCAGTGGCTAGTACTCTGCAGGCTGTGAAAAGAACCTAGGAGAGAGACTAACTCAGGCTACAGACTGCGTATCCAGTTGAGTGACTCACACCTGACACTATGAATTTGAAAACAATTCAAATCCTCACTCCAAACCCTCACTCCATGCACCTTTATCTCAGCTACCTGGAGCTATGAAAGATGATTTCACTGAAATGATGTAATATAGCTCCAATCAAGAGCATTTTCAAACTTGACTACTGTAATTCATGTTCTCCTAAGGCAGAAGCAGACACATCTGCAGCAAGACATTGTAGGAATTGTCATAAATGTTTTAAAGAACACTACCAAAACTTCATAGTTCCCCATAGAAGGTCTCCCCACACTCAGTACACTGCATGAGATCCAGAGTCAGCAGTAGTAGGTGTAATCAGAAAACAAGTAATATTCAACAGCTGTGGCTGGCTGGAAAGCAGTTTTGCAGAGAAGGCCCTAGAGATCCTGGTGGACACCAAGCTGACCATGAGCCAGCAATGTGCCCTTCTGGCGAAGAGTAAAGGTATCCTGGGCTGCACTGGGAGAAGTGTTGCCAGCAATTTGAGGGGGGTGATCCTTCCCCTCTACTCAGCACTGATGAGGCCACACCTGGAGTGCTGTGTCCAGTTCTGGGCTCCCTGTTACAAAAGAGGCAAGGGCATACTGGAGAGAGTCTGATGAGGGGCCACAAGACTGATTAAAGGACTGGAACATCTCTCCTATGAGGAAAGGCTGAGAGAACTGGGACTGTCCAGACTAAAAGACTCAGGTGGATCTTATCCATGTGGATAAACATTGGGGTGGGGGTGAATAAGAAGATGGATTCAGGCACTTCTCAGCAGTATCCAGAGGTAGGACCACCACAGACAGGGAAATCACGTGCCAGTTGCTGTTCCAGGCAAAACAGACTCAACTTGGGAAATTACTTGATTTAAAACATGTAGTTACTGATTTGAGTAGTAGGAAACAAGGAAGACAAACATTAACAAACTTTGTGAAAACACCTTTCCTTCCCTCTTTCCCAGGCTCAACTTCACTCCAGACACCTCTCCTTACCCCTTCCTGGTCTTCTTCCCCTTTATATTGTCCCAGATTACCCTCAGCCCCTTTGGTGGGGCCACCCGCGGCACAGGAGGTTGGTGTCATGACAAAGTGTTTTCTTTCTGACACTCCTTGTTTCTCATTGTTTTCATTCCAGCTTCTCCTTCGTGCTTACCCATTTCCTCTGCTGTGGTGTGGATCTGTCATGACTTAAAGGGTTACCCAGCCTGCAGGCGTGTAGAGATTGTGACCGTGGGTTTGTAGGATTCTGTAATACACAAGGACACAGAGGTTTTATCCTCTAAATTTCTCTACTTTATTATGGATTACCACAAATACCACAAAAATCACCACTAGCACGTATAGCTATGATTAATAAAGTGAATATATATAATCAAGTTATTACAAATTACTATCAGCAATAATATAGTATCAATTAATAGTATGGCAACAGTTAATGATAGCAGCAACCAATAACAACAACAACCAAGTAGGTATACACTAATTGCAGGTTACTATAAAATTATTATTAGTGAAGCAACTTATGAACAATGTAACAGCAGATATGCTCATGATAGATTATTTATATGGATATATAATACTGCTGTCAAGTGAATTAGACAGATTTCAGAAGGAGCCAAACCATCCCAAAGGGGAGGACAAACTGATCACAAAGGGAGACCCACCCATCCCAGAGGTGGGAGGACAAACGAAACTGACCCCAAAATTGAGCCCAAAGGAGGACCAATAAGATAACAAGCAGAGTCTTACCTCAAAGGTGATCCATATCACAGTCTGGAGTCAGCCAGGTGTCCACGGTGAGAGTGCAAGGTCTTATAGAGAGGTCATGCAGAATTCAACCTGCACAGGAAAGAAAAAGTACGAGCAGCACAGGAAGTTATCAGAGAGAGAGGCTCCATTTTGGAGAAAAATTAAGTCCTTTTTATAACATAGAGACATAAGAGGGCGTAAGACGTCCCACTTCAAGCAGCCTACTTCGATGTTGTTAATACTTATTTTTCACCTGTAACAGCCATTAGATGATGCTGATTTCTGTTCTTTCAGACCCATTTTCTTTTCCCAGACTGTCTTCCACTTTGTCAGATGATAAGTTGCAATTACAGTCCCTTGTTTTTGCAGTTATCAATGGTATCTCAGGATGTGTCAAGTTTCTAGGTACCCCGGCTGTACTTCGAAGAGGCCAGCTACACTTTTCAAGGGTGTTTCTGGTCCCAAGGCCTAGTTCCCAGGCTCACAGCTCTCAGGGTGGCAGCCGATTTCTCTGTCTGCACTTTCAGCAGGCATTTTCTTCAGTAATTTTCCCCTTCTCACCAGGCCATCTTTACAGCTGCTCAAATCAGGGTCCTCAACGGGCAGCAGTCCCTTCGGGGTGTGCCCAGCCCGGCCATGGAGCACCTCCTTCACTTCTTGCCTCACTGTTCCTTTCTCTCAGAGTTTACCATCCTTATTTCAGCATCTTTTCCCAGAGGCGCCACCATGTTGCCTGAGGGGCTCAGCTGTGCCCTGTGGGGGGTTGGTTGGAGCCGGCTGGAACCGGCTGTGTCTGGCATGGGGCAGCCCCGGCCTCTCCTCACAGAGGCCCCATCTGCCCCCGCTGCCAGCGCCTGGGCACCTACACACAATACATATATATATATATATACTCAGTGCCTTAGTCTATCAGCTTTTGATTACTGAAACTGCTAGAGAAACTGTATTCCAATAGAACGTAAGGATCTAATTCAATGCATTTACAAGAGGAAAACCCTGTGCAAAGATAACCACCAGTGTGTTATTTTAAGAGAAAGAATATTCACATGCTGCAACATGTTCTTCTCTTGAGATTGGGTCTGAGAAGAAAAAGTATTTCACAAAAAAAAGAAAGCAAAAAATTCTGAAATATTACCAATATTATCTAAGAAATAGAAACCCACACCCATATGCCAACCCGGACAGATTTTGTCTACTTGCTGGTTAGTTCTGCTCAAGCTATTCTGCTCAGAAGCTTTTCCTTATGACATAATGCAATGTAAAAATTCAAAATCTGGGAACATTTTTTAATTTATACTATGCATCTTACTTTTTGTCTAGCCTTTTAGTCTACCACCAGCAAAAGTTACTTTCATTGTATTTTTAAAAAGCAGTTTTGTTTTACAATGAAATCTAGAAGTAAAATCTAGACAAGAAAATTGTTTGCCATTTATATTTCTGTCTGCAAGGTGCTATTGGCTTGTTAAATTATGAATGATAGTGAAGATACAACATGCCCTATTAATGTATTACCACTTTAAACTAAAACTAACAGTGTTCATTAGAACAAGACTTTACATTATATTGCTGACTTCATAGTGTATCAAATCACATTTTTAATATTAATAATCTACTGATAATTACATACTTCCAAAACAGGATCCTCGGACTTGGTAACCCCATTTTAGAGTAGAGATTTCATAGCTATTTTTATCAAGAAAGTAGTGTAAAGGTCCTTTTTTGAAAATGACATCATTGAACATGAGGTTTCATATAGTGCAAACTACTTAATGTCACATATAGTTCAATCAAATTAAGTATAAACAGAGACGTTCTTTTCAATTGATGCAGTCCCTTGCTGCAGAAAGCCAAGTGAGATTAAACAGCTCAGTGTTCCTGTCCTCCATTTCTACCTTCCCATTCCCATTTTCTGTAAAAAGCTAAATGTAGCTGTAGCTGTGAATAGTGTTCTGTTTAAATGTAAACTGTCCTCTCTAACTTTAATCTATCTGTTGGCAAAAAACATCTGCTGACAATGATTTACTATGGGAAATGCATGAGAAGTCAGTTAATGACCTAAACCATTTGTTATTTGCTTAAGCATACATGCTTTCAAGATATTTTTAAAAGTAATTTTCACTATTTTTGTTGAACAAAGTAAGATTTGTATTAATTAAAACCTATGAAGTATTAAAAGTATTAATTGATAGATATATCTTCCTGCATGGAACAGTTTTTCCTGATTTCATAAAAAGAACAAATTGACTGTCAGTTGACTCTAATTAACAATGTAGACACTTCACAGGCATTTAGAAATAATCATTTGTTCCCAGGCATGGTCTGTTATAACTATGTTTTGTGAGTTAATTGACAGTCTGTTGCTGTAGTTAAAAAAATGAGATAAGCTGAAAGAAAAGGAAGCATTACAGGTCAATGTAAGGCAAAAGTCCTATGCTTTGGTCACCTATTAGCTGTCTCAGACTGACTTAAAAGATGATCTTTTGTATATGGCTATGAGCAAGCTCTGTCTAAGCAACTAATTCCATGCGTGCTCTGAATATCCTGATGTCTAGACCATTCCTGAAAGTGATTTAAATTTATCTGTTTTATTTTGCTGTAAAATGTCTAGTTTCTTGAAACAGTTATATTATCTCCACCATGATAACCATCACTGCCAGCTGAACACAATAAGGCCCCTCCTCCCACTGCTTACATGTTGCACTTACCTCTCCTTCAATTCTTTCAGCATCTCGGATACAGCGTAGGAAAGAGAAGAGGAAGATGTCTCATTTCTCATCGCTCTCTTGCATTTAGATGTTATATGTATATATACGTGGCCCAGTGTAGTGGGAAGGTTTTGGTTAAACTAGGACACATTTTCACCAAAGTGAGGAAATTAGGGAGCATCAAGAACAAGGCAAGGTTTATTGGATGGATAATTGGATGTATAATTATTTCAAAAATAAAGTTCAGTTGGCTAAGGGATCATATGAAAAGTGTCAACAACTTTTAAACAACCAATAGTGCAGATGTCAAATGCATTCATATCAACAGAACATCTAAATCTTTTGAAATTCTCCCATTCTCACATAGCAGTAAAGACAATCTATTAAGAAAAGGGACACAGGTAATATTACTCCTAACCAAAATCTAGTAATCTGACCATACAGAAAAATAAAGGAATGAGAAAACATCTATGGCATATTTCACTACTGTTTATACACTACAGTGAAGTAGATGAACAAATAAACATTTTGAGTAAAGATCAAAACAGACTGTCTGGGAAAACACTTTAGAAGCCAGAACATTAATTTTGAAATTGGAAAGATTTCTATTTTGACATCGCTGGCAATTTCAACCATCAGAAATCATGAGTAAAACCCCAGATAATCATAGGATTGGCTTAAACATAGAATGGTAAAAAAAAAATAGTTTGTGTTTCTTTTCACTAGCCCTTTGCTTTCTGAGATCTTACAGATTACTTGTTTCATTTTGTCAAGGTTTTATAAACAAGCATTAAAACTTGAAGCTTATCTTCTAAAGTAAAGATCTCCTGCAATCTCTTAATTCCAGCTGCATTGGCTTTATGAAAATACAAAATATCGTGAGACTTCTGTTATATTTATGAGGGCTGGGAATACAGCCAATAAACCAGCAACTTTGAAGACACACATTGACAAAAGAAATCATAAGAAAATGCATTCTTAAAACATTCATTATCTTTACACTTACTTTTTGGCACAAGACTGGTGCAAGGCTGACTCCTTAATCACTGGGCAGCAGTGAAAGCAGAAGTCAAGAGTGATGGCTCTTGACATCACTCACTGAAGTGCTGGAGGAGTAGATGGGCAGTAGATGGGCAAAGATAGTCCCTTTGCCAGAAGCAATGGATACACATTGGACAGACAATCATCATGTCCTGGTCTCGCATTACTTTGATTTGCTGCAGCTGATGTAAGAGGGACCTGTGAGGTCCCTGGTCCCAGCAGCCACCGGAAAGCCCTGCACTCCAGCCATACTGCAACCAGCCTCACTTCACCCAACATACACTTCCCTTTCAGACTAAATATAGCAAAAGTGATCTGTGGCAAATCAGGCAAACTCTCCTGCCTAATTCTCCCCCTTCTCCCTTTCTACACAGAAAGTTGAGTTGTAGTTCTTACATACAAATTTTCAACCATAAGCTAAACGACAATGTCTCAGTTTTATAGCAGTGTGACAGAGTCCAGACAGAGAACCTAAATCCATTTAAATTAAAGCATTATAATGGAGGAAAAGATAAGACTTTACACAGTAAGCTTTCTATAGAAAAAGACAATTCCTCACTCTGAGAATGTGCAGAACCTTGAAAAAAAAGGTCTTGAATGTATCTGTGTTTCTAGATGGTATTGTAATAGAAATAATAGCAATACTAACAATCAAAAACATATGAAAAAGAGGCCACTTAGACATTGTTTTGTTTTCCATTCCATTAGTGAAAAACGGTTATTGTTTGGGGGTTTTTTGACAATCAAATTTTCAAAGATTAAAACTTTGCGACAGCATTTACTTGTCAGTGTTGTCACTAAAACTGTTAAAAGTTCTTCAAATGGACAACAGAAATGAAGGCAATCATCACAGTCAGTATGGGATATCATCCTGATCCATAATGCCTAATACCTGTGTATGAGAAGCAGTGACAACTTGTGATTACAGTCTCTTGGAAAGTCACTTACATGTGAATAGATATAAAACCCCATTTATTACTATTTTTCAAACTGCAGAAGATATTAAAGAATGAGACTTCTCCTCATATCTCAACGTACAGAAAAATAATGAGAACACTGATTCATTGACTATATATTTTAGCACTTCTTCATGGAAGCATTGCAATACAGTATAATAAAATCTCATTATAAAAGTAAGAGAACAGCAAAGTCAACATTATGAACAACATAATGGAAGAGAAAGATCTGCTCTGTGATTCTCACTGTTTTAAGACAAAGATTCTAATTTATCATCTTTCTGTTTCAGTTTATATCGTCTTTCATCTCTCTGTCCTTCCTCCCACTATTTTAGAATCAGAATCATAGAATAGTTTGGGTTGGAAGGGACCCTTAAATGTCATCTAGTCCAACACCGCTGCAACAAACAGGGACATCTTCAACTAGATCAGGTTGCTCAAAGACTTGACCTTGAATGTTTCCAGGGATGGAGCATCTACAACTTCTCTGGGCAACCTGTTCCAGTGTCTCACCACCCTCATCGTAAAAAATGTTTTCTTTATATCCAATCTAAATCTACCCTCTTTTAGTTTAAAACCATTACCCCTTGTCCTGTCACTGCAGGCATTGGTAAAAAGTCGCTCTCCATCTTTCCTATAAGCCCCTTTTATATATTGAAAGGCCACAACAAGGTCTCCCTGGAACCTTCTCTTCTCCAGGCTGAACAACCCCAGCTCTCTCAGCTTTTCTTCATGGGAGAGGTGTTCCAGGCCTCTGATCATTTTTGTGGCCCTCCTCTGGACTTGCTCTCACAGGTTCATGAACTGTGGGGACCCCAGCGCTGGACGCAGTACTCCAGGTGGGGTGTCACCAGAGGGGAGCAGAGGGGCAGAAACACTCCCTCAACCTGCTGGCCACGCTTCTTTTGATGCAGCCTAGGATACGGTTGGCTTTCTGGTCTGCAAGTACACATTGCCAGCTTATTTCCAATTTTCCATCCACCAGTATCCCCAAGTCCTTCTCCACAGGGCTGCTCTCAATCCATTCAACCCCCAGTCTATATTGATACTGGGGATTGTCCCAACCCAGGTGTCCCTGTGGAACATCACTTGTCACTGATCTGCGTCTGGACATTGAGCCGTTGTCCACTACCCTCTGGATGCGACCATCCAACCAATTCCTCACCCGCTGGACAGTCCACTCATCAATTCCATACCTCTCCAGTTTAGAGAAAAGGATGTTGTGGGGGACCGTGTCAAAGGCCTTACAGAGGTCCAGATAGACGACATCTGTAGCCCCTCTCATGTCCACTGATGTAGTCACTCCATCATCGAAGGCCACTAGGTTGGTCAGGCAGATAACCCAATTTTCTGGGTTATCACTGTCATTCTGTTTATCTCACATGCACACAGACTTTCCCCTTTCTCCTGAAGTTTGAGAGTTTTGGTTTTGTTATTATTTATCATGCTAGTCATGTCTTCAGAGTTTTGAAAGGACAAAGGAAGAAAACAACTTTATAAATGAGATTATTAGTATTATGTCAAAGCTGGGAGAATGCAGAACAGTGACAACAGTGGAAAGATTCCTATTAGCTTCACAGTCAAATACCAGTGCAGAAGCTTTTGTCTGTGAAAAAGCTGATGTGGCAACTGCATAATGGACAGATGAATGTGACACAGCTGTTGTTACAGTCACACAACATAATAGGTGATAGAAGTTACAAACTTCATTAGGTCTGGATGAGTTTTAAATCAATCAGTGCCCATGGACAGTAGTGAATTCTTTCAAAATCACATATATCATGCCAGCACATGTGTAAACCCTCAGTTCTTTATACAGTATAAATCCAAGAGGCTTTGTTTGCAAATCTCAGTACTAATAAACATACTATCTCTTCAGCGATAATAATAAAAAAAAAGGTTTAATTTCACTCATTTTTGGAGATGATTTGCCAGTGACTGACAAATTAAAAAAGATTACATGCAACAATGCTAGTATACACATTATGTTAAAGTGTAAGATACTGGGATCCCACGTTATAAAGTATTTCAGACTGAAACCTTCTTAGATATTAAAGTCTGGCTACTCCCCAGCCACAGAATGATAGAAAGTGCTGTTGGAAGAGACTGTGAAGCTATCAAATCCATTCAAAGGCAAAATTTATTATATATATGTTATTCCTGTCAGATAGTTTTATAACCTGCTTTTAATATTTCCAGTAATGGAGACTTCACGATCTCTGGTGCTTCATTATTCTTAACACTCTTGAAGACCTCCCTTGCTACAAAATAAGGAATCTTATCTTATGGAGAACAGTTTATTCCTTGCCTTTTTGCTGGTACAGGAAATTAAGAAGCCCCAACCTGAATACATTTCTGTTGTTCAAGATGGAATTGGCGTCACTGCAGTGTGGAAATTCAGAAGTTCATGTAGCAGGGCTAGGATGAGATGAGCAGCCATTAGCGGAGCAGACAACATCCTTAGCAGCATGGGGTTGAAAAGAGCTGTGTTTTAACCCCCCAAAAAATTGTCAGCTTGAGTCTTACCTTGTCACATGTGAAAGAGGTTAGCTTGCAGCCATCATAGGATATCAACCAAAATCAGGCAGTCTTTTATGGGTTCTTCTGAGGGTTTTATGAGGTTTTATCACGTTCCTTTTATTAAGAATTGTGATGAAGGAAGAGTTTCTAAATGGGACTGGCTCATTTCTATTCTGCTTCCAACAATGTATCAGCATCCATCAACGAGACAGTAGGTAATGTAGTCCAAATTAGTCATTTGCTAATGAGCTGATGGCGGGGTCAGTCCCCTATATCTTTCCAAAGTGACTGTGATCATACCTCATGGATGTTGTCATGAGGCTTTTTGGAGACTAACAAAAGAAGACAATACCAAAATGATTTGCAAGAACAGAAAGTTTTCTGCTTTCATTGTTCCTATTGTTACTTTTATTGTTGAATTCATCTGCGTATCAACTAATTTAATGTAAGGAAACTACTTATATGATGAACATGCTGTTCTTTAAGTGTCATAGAGCTAGCACTGATTGGCACATTACCTCAAGCTGACCTCAGCTCTTTTAGAGATTTTTTCTGTTCATAATTAGCTTAGTTAAGCACTTACGGCAAGCATGTAATCAAGAGCTAGATGTAATGATTTGATGTCCTGTACTAATTGTTCTCCATCTACAGAGTATTTCATTTTGAGAAGCACCAGTATGAATGAGATGGATAGATTATACTGCTGAGTCTTTTAAACCCTAAGTTTATTACCCCCACATTATGCTATAGTATCCTATTCCCATATAGCACAATAGCTATCAAAGTGTTTTAAGAAAAGAGGTATTGATATCCCTCTTTTATTGATGAGAAAACCAAGGCATTAGCATAGGACTTGTAAAGAAATCATTTGGAATAGATTGGTAAGAGAAAATATATCATTTCGTATGACAAGATCTTTCAGAAGAAACCTTCTCACACATGTAAATGGAAAGAGCAGTTGGTCTCACTGGACCACTCGTCAGTAGAACACTGATGTTAGTGACTAGGTTCACTACATAAATGAGGACTTATTCTCAAAAGGAAGAATACGCTTAGACTATAATCAGTCTAGCATCTTGTAGACTACATTCTCAGCCAGAAAAAGCATCATCCTTCTCACTTGTCCAGTGCAATTTCTTACATTTCTCTTATCTTAATCACCTCAAATTTCAACACATGTGAGCTTACATTTGCAGCTGCCAAATTCCTAGTAATTTATTTACAAGAGATAGGTGATGGTTTTTCTTACTTTCCCTAACAATTTTTTTAAAATCATATATGCCATAAAATCATAGAATCTTTTAGGTTGGAAAAGACCCTTAAGATCATCGAGTCCAATCGTAAACCTAACACTGCCAACTCCACCACTAAACCATCACAATTTCTTAAGAATAGAACTGGCAAAAACGTGCCAAAAATGGATTTACTTTTCACTGTGTAAATATCATGAAGAAATATAATGTTCTAACTGCAGAGACATGAAATTTTGGTCAGCACTGGATTTCACTAGCAAAAGCAAACCTGCAAATGCCTGTATGGATATAGATGTGAATATATAGTTAAATACAGATGCAAGTGGGATTGGTTTCAATTTACTTTGAATGTCTACATCTGAGTTAGCCACCTAGAATCTTTTTATAGTCAGTGAAGAAAAATAGGCTTTTCTGCATTGTGAATCATCTGACCTAGTTTAGATTTATGTATTAAGCTGAAATAAATTTCACTCTAACAGTAACTTTCCTTCCATTGATAATAACACAAGTCAAATGGCTAACTCAGACAAAAAACATGTATGGTGTAGGTAGGTGAGATTAAATCTAGCTTTGATATTTGCTTCTTGTTACTTGTGTAAAAGCTTCTTAAATCACAGTAAAGAGCAATAAGTAATGGACTCAATATAGTGCATCTTTTCTAAGACTAAATAAAGTGTTAGAAAAATTCAGAGGTCTCCTCTTCAAAATAAGATTGAACCTAATTTCTTCTGTTCTGGCATCAGCTTGGTGTGAAAGGAAAAATACAAGGCTTGAAGGCAACAAGAGATGGGACATTATAGCCTGACAGAGATAACAGCTACCTGCAACTGTTAGAGGATGGAGTGGATACCAATAAACAAAATGTTTACTGCACTTTGGGATTTGTAGCTTAAAAATAGGATCAGAGTGACTGTAGCAAACTGCTGTAGCACAGGATATGTTCAAACTATATTATTCAAAAATTTATCTGATGCTGATTTTTAGATCATTGTAACCAAGTGGAAGAATAACTTCTATGAATGTCTACTTCAGGCTTATGCCAAAGCACAGAAACCAGTAAACAAATCTCTGGCTACTACAGTTGTATGCAACGGTTTTATTGGATAGTAAAGGAGAAAGAAGAACATTTGAAACTTTTTTGCTTTGCTTCTGGTTACATGGAATGTATGGTCATCCTTATCTCCTTGCAATTAATGAAAAAAGGCAAACTTCAGTGACTGAGTGTCATAAGTAAATGTTTTCATGGTCCTAGGCGATACAGCTGTGGCACGGATGGGACCAGCAGGCACAGGAAGCCCAAGTCAGTCAGTAAAATAAACTTTTCCACTTATTTTAATTGGCTATTTTTGAAAATGTGTATAAAAGATATTATAACGAGAAGGAAAACAATAATTCAGGGTACCGTTTGCTCATTATATAGCAATTATATAATCAGTACTTATATATATCTCTCACAATAAGTGAGATTCAGCCTCCTGCTATAGTGAAGGAAGTACTGTTTTCTGTCAGTTTTCCTCCTGCTGGTAGGTGATCAAAGGGTGACAGACCTTTCCACCATTCAACTATTTCCTTACATTTGTACTTTAAATCCCATTTTAGACTAATGGGACTAATTTAGAGTAATTTCCACCTCCCAACAATCTTGCAATTAGAAAGCTATGAGAATTTTATTATATTGTTATCTGAAAGCTCAGTCAAGAGAAATTTGCCAAGGCAGAGCAGGGGCTCAGGAAATGGCTTCATTTGCTGAAAGAAAACCTGAGTTAGTACACTGTTAAAGTGTTTGCCAGAGCTAAGGTCCATCATTGACTGTCTGGCACAGTACCTTCATTTTAAAAACCTCTTTGTCATCTTGTCACACAGTGCAGCTGATTCTACAGATACCTGTATCTCATATTTCCTCCATCCTCAGTGGGTTAGATGTTGGAGAGAGCAGTGGTAGGAAGGGGCAGGAGGGAGAGGACAATCTCATAATGTCAAACAGTGGGCAGAAGCTGTGGAGTGCTGTCTGGAAGCTTGTTTGAGCCTGTAGCCTGATACAGTGGGACTAGCACCTCTTCACTGCTCCACACCACAGTCTTTTCGTTTGCCCTGTGGTCTGCTTGCAGTCATTCAGTGGGCTGGAGAGGCATTGCCCACTGCTGCAAGTGTGCTAGGGACACCTCTGGCCACTAAGGAGCATGGAACAGAGTTAGCTGAATCATTTCCATGTTCATTAAATGAGATTTGACCTAATAATGAAATTCTGGCACACTTTTGTTCTAAATTTCAGACTCTTCAAACTCTTATTCAGCTTCCATCTCTCTTCACTCACTTCCAGTCTGATAAATAAAAAATTCCAATGGCAGCACTTAAAATCTGTATGCTTAAATCTTAAGTGTTTTCTTTTCCTGTTACTACTATGCTGTATAAAAACAACTAGAGAAGGCAGTCTTTAACAAAACATGCACCTGTCAGAGTTCAGTTCCATTTGTAGCTTATTATTCAAATTGGTTTCCTATCTGTTGCAGGAAGCCGCTAAATCTTTCATTTTCTCACGCCAGGAGACTATTCATGAAGTAATTCACACAGTTATTTCCAGTCCTACCTTACCCTTTCACCCTGCACAATGTGACTTTTAGCCTAAAGGAACTACTCACATCTAAGCACATCCCCAGAGTATTGGTATGTGAACTATTAGCTCTGCAGAGCTCTTTTTAGCTATTAGATGTGAAGACTGTTTTTGCAAATACAGTGGCTGAGGTGACCGGTGCTCACCACAGTCATGCAAAGATAAGTCATTCCTGGGTGATTTATGGAAAATATATCATGTAAGTAGAAAAGCTATCAAACCAGAGAAATTCAGTGAGTCTGTAAATTCCAATGTCCCCTCTCTGCAAGTGGCCACTACCACATACTTTAGGGGAAAGTCTAAGAAAAATTGAAGAAAAAGAATAACCTTTCCTCAGAAGAAATGCATTTTTTAACTCTCACTCTTGGGTGACTGCTTATGCTCAGAACCAATTAAACTCTGTCTTTGTCACAATAATAATAAAAAGAAAATAATAGCTTATGGTTGATTTTGCGGATGTGCTGGTTTTGGCTGGGATGGACTTAATTTTCTTCATAGTAGCTAGTATGGGGCTGTGTTTTGGATTTGTGCTGAAAACAGTGTTGAAAATGCAGGCATGTTTTCATTATTGTTGAGCAGTGCTTACACAGAGTCAAGGCCTTTTCTGCTTCTCACGCTACCCTACCAGCGAGTAGGCTGGGGGTGCACAAGAAGTTTGAGGGGACACAGCTGGAACAGCTGACTCCAACTGACCAAAGGGATATTCCATACCATATGATGTCATGCTCAGCAATATAAAAGCTGGGGAAAGAAGGAAAGGAGGACGTTCAGAGTTATGACATTTTGTCTTCCCAAGTAACCTTTACGCATGATGGAGCCCTGCTTTCCTGGAAACGGCTGAACACCTGCCTGTTGATGGCAAGGAGTGAAAGAATTCCTTGTTTCGCTTTGCTTGAGCACATGGCTTTTGCTTTACTTATTAAACTGTCTTTATCTCAACCCATGAATTTTCTCACTTTTACTCTTCTAATTCTCTTCCCTGTCCCATCAGGGAAGGCGTGAGCAAGCGGGTGTGTGGGGCTTAGTTGCCGACTGGGGTTAAACCACGATCGTCCCATGGCTCACGTAAATGTCTCATTCATTTAAAGTCAGCTATATTCTCAACCCCACTAATAGGCTGTGCCATTCCTCCTGTAGGAATGAATTCCAGAAGTTAATTATATATTATAAAGAATTATATCACTTTTCAGTTTAGCTGAATGCTACTTTCCCCCACCCCACCCCCCCGACCTTTCCTCCCTTTCATTGTTTTGTACTCGTCTATCATATCTCTCTCACTTCATTTTTCTTATCCCCAGCATAATTCCCCATCTTAGTTTGTATTTTTATGGAAAGCTACAAGAAGTAGAAAGACTCTAAAGGCTGTTTATTCATTAATTCTGGAGGTATGGATGCAAAATACATTTTTGGTCAATATAATCTTATAAAGTTTAGTATAATGAAAATTAAAGCACACCCAGGCTGTGAAATTATCGGCATGGGGTCCATTCCAATAATTACAACAGCCCTGACAAAAGCCCTGAAATCAAATTTCCTGGATGAATAAATTCAGATAGTCTTATGAGAAGATTTCTTTTCCAAACAATGCACAATGAAGTAATCACAGATACATCTGGCAGAATCCCTAATTAGTTCCCATCTACCAAGTACCAAACTCGTTTTTACTGTTCAGTGATGCTATTTAGATTTTAGAATATGGTCACCGTGTGCCATGCAAAATGTATCTCATTAAAGTGTTTTCTGAATCAAGGTGAAATTTATAGTATATAATCATAGTTATTACCTTTTGGCAAGATCAAAATATATTAACATTTGCATATGTTAGGCTTGCAAAAGCATACAGTAAAATCCTGGTTCCATTTTTGTGAGGACACTATATAAAACATTTTAAATTAGATTTTTTTTTTTTTTAGATGACAGCAGTGTATATTATTATGCATATTTTCTTCATTTTAATTCCTAAATGCTTAAGTAGATCTCTTGGGTTGTGTCTTTTCAAAACTCATTTAGTAGTAATGACCTGGATACTAAATGAATGTTAACATATCAACCACTTTTTTTTCCCCCCTTATCCTCACTTAAATAGAGATTAATGGAATTAATACATATTCTATTATATGCTTTCCTCTAAAAAAAAAAAAAAAGAGCCAGATGATAATCTCGTACCAGGAAAAAGAGAAGTGGGGGAAGAGTGACCGTGAAGGGGAGAAGCAGGATGTAAATGTAAGGACAGGGAAATGTGAAAGAAGCAAACAAATATCTTTCCTTCCATTTCAAACATGCAAAACAATGATTACCTGGAAGTTCTAGGGCTGTGTGTAGGAGCAGCACTCAGAGGTAGTTGCACAACCTGAAAGATATGAAGATTTCTCTATTGCCATAATTGTCTTTCTCAAGCTTAGATTGCTCAAAAGTAGTGTTTAGGTAATTACATGCCTGATAACTGAAGTCTTGATTGGCATAATTATATATGCAGTCATCACAGAGAATATTTACTGCATGCTTTTAGTTCTACATTGCTAATGCACTTTTAATGTTCACTGGAAAAAAGAAAGAGTGCAGGTTAGCATTGATATTAACCAATATTCTGAATATTGATTAATTTATTAATGGTTATTTGGTTAATTGGCAAGAGGTATTCTGAGATACTCTTATGTGCAGCTCCTCATTCTGTAACTGTCTGTTCTTCAGTATATGTTCTTCATCTGAGCAGTACCCTCAGAATATGACACTGAAAACAGCAGATATTAATCTATCCATAACTGCACTGGCTGACAAACCAGAAGCACTGTGAAAGCATAAAACACATTACAGTGATTATTCTAGATTATTGCTGGTCTGTTTTTATCATTTTCTCCTTTACATCATAGGTTTAAACTAATATTTGTTCCAGAGTCATGTCCCACGGAGCAGAATGGAAAAACAGAATTTTACCAAGAAATAGAACACATTCACACATACTGCATAGGAAAAAATGAAATAACAGTGTTATGGCTTTATGAGGTGTAAGCTGTGCCCAGTGCAGCTAGACAATGCATACAGACCCGAAGCTTTAAAACTCTCTGTCTTGCAGAGAAGAAATGTATTTTATGTGAGTTTAGTGATATTCAGTAGAACTGGCCCTCTAAGGAACACAATTTCCTTTATGAAAGAGAAATTCAACTCTCAGAATTTTATGTATAGTACGGTTTAAGAGAACTGAAACCTCTAGATGAGCACATAAAAACACAGCTGGAAAAGTCTAGAAGCGAAAACATGGATAAAGAAAGAAAAGGTTCCTAAAATACTTTGTGTTCTTAAAAGTTAATTTTTCTGCCCTTATTGCTGTAACAGGAATCATTGAAACTTAAGATCTGTTCAATAGATATTGCTTTCTATAACTTAAAATCACAGAATAAAGTAGATTGGGAAGTATCCTTGGAGATCATCTGATCCAAGGCCCTGCTCAAAGCAGGGCTAAGTTTAATGTTTGATTAGATTGTTCAGGATATTGCCCAGTCTAGTATTTTCTCTGGGTACTTCTGAGAGGAGTATGGCTTCATCTTCTTTATAATAACCCATTAGGTAGTTGAAGACTTCACTAACTCTTCTTCCTCAGACAGAAAAAAAAAACACCACGAATTTTCTCAGATGCTTCTCATAAGGCATATTCTCCAGCCCTCTTGGTAGCCCTCCAGCCAGCTTACTCCAGTTTGTGAACATTTTCTTGAACTGGGGAGCCTAAATTTCAATGCAGCACTCAAAAAGTGGTTTCAGGTGCCAAATAGATGGGGGTAATCACTTCTCTCATCTTACTGGCTACGTTCTTACTAATGCTGCTCAATATGCAGTTAGCCTCCTTAACCGCAAGAGCGCACTGCTGACTCATGATCAACGTGCTGGACTTCCAAGGTCTTCCCTCACAGCTGCTTTCAAGCCAGTTAGGCCTGTCCTCTTGCAAGGGGTTATTCCACCTCCATTATTGTTAAATTTCATGAGGTCTCCATTAGTCCATTTTTTTCCAGCACATTGAAATCCCTTTGGATGGTCACCTTTCCCTCCAGCATATCAAGTACTGCTCCCAGTTTGGTGTCATCCACAAACTTACTGAAGGTGCTTTTCATCTAGTCATCCTAGCTGTTAATGAAAGACATTAAGTAGCATCAGCTCATTATTGCCCCATGAAGAACACCTCTAGTAACATAAGCCAGCCTCTTCAGAAGCCTTGGATGCACTCTATTGTCCTATTAGGTCCTATTGTCTTATCACTGTCTTACTGATTGTGTACATCCAAAAAAAATTTGTTATATTGCTTCAGTCCAGAGTTCCTTCTTCATCTATTCTGGCCTTCTGCCATGTTTGCTTGCCTTCCTGCACATTAGGATGGACCATTCTTGTGCCCTGAAGAGATGGTCCTTGAGGATCAACCAACTCTGCTGGACTCTTTTGTTCTTCAGGGCTACCTCCAGGGGTGTCTGCCAAGTATTTCCATGAAAAAGCCTAGCTCAGCTCTGCTGAAGATGAAGGTTGCAATTCTGCTATTACCTTCGCAGAATCACAGACTATTTGAAGTTTGCAGAGATGTCTTGAGATTGTCAAGTCTAACATCTCCTGCTGA
>NW_009209907.1:42270-86489 GCF_000690835.1 Fulmarus glacialis
GGTTGCCCAGGACTCTGTTCAGTCCTTATCCCTGTCTCTCAGGATCTTAAACTCTACCATCATACATATAGTGGAGGCTTCCATCAGTCTTCACCTCCCTGACTAGTTCTTCCTTTTTATTTATGTAAGCAGGTACTGCAGGGCACGTCCCCTAGTTAGCTTGCCAAACTCCTGTGACCTTGTTTGTGCCCTGCATGTCAAGCAGATATCAAGATAAAATTTCCCATGAGTACCAGGGCCTTCAACCATGAGGCTTCTTCCTCTGTAGTCCATAAAGAAGACTTCATCTGTTTCCTCCTCTTGTGGAGGTCTTCTGTAAGGGGCGATCACCACTGTTTCCCTCTTGTTGGTTTCTATTCTTCTTTAACCTTTCAGTTTTTTACTATCTTGTCACTCATCCCAGAGCAAAACTCTACATAGTCAAGCGCTCCTCTGCACAGAGTGCAAATCTCCATCCTGTCTTTCTGGCCTGCCTTTCCCAAAAAGCCCATACCTACCAATGTGCCCCTATGTCTCTGTGATCCCAATGAGATTATACATTTGTGAGTGCACAGGGACTTCTAATTTCTCCTGTTTTATTCCATGCTGCATGTATTCTTGCACAGGCACTTGGGATGGGCACCCAGATACACAGCTTTGTTTGGGGAAGTGTGATAGCCTCCTGCACCATGCTGTTCCTGAGAGCCTCCTATGTTCCATCCCATTCTTCCACTTTTCCTTGTACTTTATGTACTCTCTCCCTCTGAATGTCCCTTTAAGTCCAGCCTCCATCATCTTGGGAATCTATATCCAGTCATTTAAGAATAACCTCAGGCCATCTGTCCTTCCATGTAATAGGGATTTGGGTTTTTTTTGCCCCTGCAAGATCTCTGCAAAGTCCTGCCTGTCCTCCCTGTTGTTACACCATCTACTCACCTTCTCCCATAGCTCCTTCACTTGACAGCCCCGTGTCTCTGCTAGGGTGCACATCCCACAGGTGTCAACCCTGGGGCAGGAGAAACAGGCACTCCTGGCAACCTAGTAGCTGAGCAACCTTGTCCTTCCTCAGGAGTTGACCAACAGGTCAAAGCCGTGTCTCGATCAAACCGTGTCATGGGAGGGTCACTGCAGGTTTTGTTGGGAACCACACTCCTTGATATACCTTTGCCATTGTAGCACCAGCTCCAGCAGTTTCACACAGTCCCTTGCGCAGTGCTTCTGGGTGTCCTGCATGTCCTATCCTGCACCAGCTGCTGAGTGCTGATTAATACGTCCTATTCATATGCTCCTCTTCTACAAGCCTGGTTTAGATTATTTTGGTGATTAACTTAGGCTCTATGATTCTTACAAATACAAAACCTCTATTTTGCAACAGAGAAAGGGCAAGCAAGAAGAAGGACCTCCCTGTAATCCGGTGACAAATGGTCCTTCACTGCTGAAGAAATATTCTGCACCTACCTCTAAGAATTGTGTATGTTTTTTTTCATTTAAGAGTCTTGGGATAATATATGTAAATAGAATGAGCAGCAGACATGAAATCTCAGGACTTCTTTCTTGGGGAATCTTCTTGACTATGAAGTTTGATTTCCTTTTTTTTAACACGTTCCAGCCTTATGAGCTGTCTTTCTCAGCTACAGTAAAGCTGCGTTGTAACATGCCTCTCCCTTTGCAAAGTATACTCAACCATAGTTGTGCCACAGAGTAGTGTTCAGGATTCTAAAGAAGAGTATGAAATTTCAGTGTTCAGTCACTCTCAGGCTGAGAATGACTCAAGTTCTTTTTCTGATGAATAATTTGATGCTTGATAACTAGGCTGTGGTCCAAACAGGGGGTGGCACCACTGTCGCCTTGAAATGAACTCCAATTGAGGGACCTTTGATGGGTTCTTAAACATTAAATAATGCTTGACAGTAGGTGGTATCTGTTGAGCAATAAGCTTAAGAGTCCACCTAATTTTTGCTTTACAACCATCTGAACATCGTCCTATTAGTGTATTCCTCAAATTCCTGATCATCTCAAAGAGGTCATGATGCATTCTGTTGCTCTGAACAGGCATTTTCGATGTCAATGGCATTACCAAAATATCTTACAAGCCAGATTTAGAAGGTGTTATTATTAAAAATTATGGACTTTTTCTTTTTTGTCAAAATATTTGGGTTTGGCTGTTTTGAGATTTTAAAGGACAGATTCCTCCTCCCCGCTTACTTTTCTAAGAGTTTCAATGAAATGTTCAAAAATGGCAGCCACATGGGTAACGATTTTCAGCAACACAGAGCATCATTTTATCCTGTCAGAAATTGGCACTCACTATACAAGACATGTTACTGCAAAAAAAATCATGCTATTCATTGTTCTTGACTATGAAGTAATTTGGATTGGATGACTTGATGCTCATCATAATCTTCTGTGAACGTAAATTAGTCTGAGTATTATTAAAGAGCAGATTTAAAATAAACAAAAGGAAGTGCAATACATGATAAAAATACGGAAGTTTTTCCCATAGGATATCGTAAATGCCAAAACATAGATTTAAAAAGAATTAGGAATATTCATGGAAGAAAATTCCATCGAATACAGTTAAACACAAAGATATGGTCTACAGCTCAGAAAAGACTAAAACTGCAGATTTCTGGAAGGATTTGTCTGGGGAAGTATCACTAGGGAATTACAATGAATGTATCCACTATCATTTTTTTCTAAGATGGAATACTGGACTAGATAAATCTCTGGTGTGACCTAGTATGGCTGTATTCTTATAACTTTTGTGTCAACACAAACTCTGCTTGGTCTATACTGACTGCAAAGTCATGCTTGCTAATTTGTCATTTCATCAACATTCCTCTACTCCAGTCCAAAGTGCATAACTTTTCTAATGCAGAAAGAACCTCTGACTTAGACATTTTAAAAACACTTTTGAAAGCATGTGAAAGCACTGCTTTGAACTAAACCAAATCTGATTTCACGTATACCTTCTCTTAGGTCACTAATAATAAAGTACCTTTGTGACAAATATGCCTCTGAACTACTGCTTACAATGTACATGAATGTGACATAAAATAGATATGTCCTCAGTTTGAATCATTATATTTAAACTAATCTCACTTCATTGCTAACACACAAGGCTTACACTGCACAACCCTGTGATTCAGTTTCTGGCATTACATTTATACAGCTACATGCCATGCAGTATGATAAATCCTTTTTAATCCTCTAACAAATTACTATTTCAACTAAGAAGAACAGTAATGAAATTATTGTATTAACATTCATCCTTGAACTGAAATATACTTGTTTCCCAAGAAACCAAAAAACATTTTCTCTCTAATCCAAAGCCATACCATTAAAATCTGAGCTGAATAATTTCTAGAGCTGGATAAACAGTTGCACTGATACTCCTAGAAAGTGAATATTAAGTTTGCACACTTGATGGCTCACGCCAGAAAGGTTATAATTTATGTGGAATGAGATAACGTTTGGGGTAATAAGAATCCCAAATCCCTCAGACTCTTGACACAGAGGCAATTAAGCAAGCCATGCAAGAGTCTGACTGCATCCTTCACAACTACAACCAGGCATGCACACACAATTACTTTACAGCACCCTGACACATTACATTTAAACTCTGTACCCAGCCAATAAATCTTACAGAAGCCTATTTTTTTTCCATCAACATTGCCTTGGGCAAGGCCTATGTGACCTAGAAAGGAAAACCTGTAGCAGTTTATGAAATTTTCTATGCTGTTTACCTGATACCTCTCATCAACCTTCTTTACTCTGCAAAAGATTCAGTGCCACAATGACTACTGAAAGGTCTCCTCTGAGTAACAGTATCAACTGGGCAGGAATAAATAACAACGCAAAATTTGCAACTGTCTCTGTTTCACATTATTGCAAATACTGTACTATATGTGGTAAAACCATGGCCCTACTGAAGACAGCGGAGAATTTGCCACTGAATTCTGTAAGACCTGACTCCTGGAGTTCTGTAGTTTTGTAAGATTTTCAATTGTTTCTTAACAGGGTTATTCATAGACATCATGAGTGCAGTGAGAAATTTGAAATTACAAACTAGAAAGTGAGTAAAAAATTTAAAAGAAACATTTGTGTTTCTGCATCTATCTACTTTTTAGCAAGTCATGTTATTTAGTGGTTTTTTTTCTTCACAAGTCTTGAACAGTTTGAATATCTAATGTCTCTCACGACCTTAACCATCATTTGCTAACAGAATGGTCTGAAACTGAATTACTGTGTTTTAAATATCATGTTCAAAATTTACAATGAAATAATAAATATAATAAGAATTCCTTTTATAATCAATTTCTAATAAGTGGGAGGAAATCCTGTTCTTTCAGAAATAAGTAACTGAACTAATTATGTAAATTACTCAGCTGGCTGTAATTATTTATAACTTCTATGTTGCCTTTCAACTTATTTCTAGCAAATTTTCAGTGTTTAAAATGAAAGCTCAGTATTTATGCTGAGTTATAGAAAACAAAATCCAGCAAATATACTTTTCTGATACATATTCTCTAGACTGAATCCAATCCACCACCCAGTTTAATTTATAAATGAGCTCCACTTCCTAACAACAGGGTTAAATTAACTTCTGTTTCCTGTACATGGGGGGGTGAATGGGAAGGAGGGGGAATTTGGAGGATTTGGGTGGAGAGATTAATCCAATTTGTTAGTAAAAAAACCAATTTTAATATGAGGATCAGAGAACAACCACTGAACTGTTAACTTCTAATTTGCCACTGTGTTATAATTGTACTGTTTTCTATTTTCGTTGGCAGTATTTTCCATTTGCTGAATTCATGTCTTACCATAATTTTCTTCTTTGACATATGCTTGAATGAGGCTAACTGAAGTTACCAAAGACAGAAAGACAGAAAGACATCTGATACAACATTAAGGAGAACTTAGTAATGAACTTTTTTTTTTTCTTGAAAACTGTATCTCATGCATTTTCTGAATTAAAATTAACAGCTCTAATGGTAATTTTAAATATAACAAGAAATGGAAATGTTATTTTCTGATTTTCAATGTTTACGCAAAGCCATCGCTAATGCTGATAATACACACGGTTCCATATAATTCAGTGCATTGATTCAGCAAATATTTTTCCCTCTTGAAATCTGTAACAGAAAGTGCCTTCCGTGTTTTAATACACATATCTATAGTAGAAAACCAGAATACTCATTTACTGTATGCTTACAGTAAATATCTGACATGTCTTTAAACGCATCATGCCTATTAGAAATTTTGCTAAAGACAACAGTCACATCTTTGAAAAAGACCAATCCTATTTCTCTTTGCTACCCATGACTTTCTAACCACTGATGAGGGTTCAAGCCTGTGCAGGGTTTTTTTTTTTCCTTCTGTCAAATTTCATAGATATCAAGCTTGAAATAAACATATTAATTTAAAATGAAAACTAATCCAAATGTACATACTTTCTGAAGATAAGAGAAGTCCCTTTCATATCAAAATAACTGCTGACCTACTTTTGTTGTGTATTCAGATATACCATTCCCCTGTTCACCACTAGCAAATTCCTTGGATGAAAAACTGCTATTATTCTGAGGAAAGGCATTTTGGCACCTTCCTGTTTGTCTGTCTCTTGCCTATACCACACTGGTGATCTACAATTTCCCTTTTTGAGTGAGACTAGCAGAAAATGTGACAGTAGCAGGTGGTAGCAGGTCTGATATATTTGGTTCCAATTAAGTACTCTCTTTAGAGACATTTGCCTGACGTTTTCTGATTCAGGAGTCTCGAAAGCCATAAGGCATCCAGAGAAGGAAATAGGAAAGTAGTAGCTATTCAGGATTCTGAGATTATTAACAATCTGTTTTTATAGAAGAATGACCCGGGAAAAGATAGAAAGGCATGGGCCAATAAACAGCAGGAACACAACAGTCTCAGACAAGCTAGATACATTCAAATCCCTGGAACAAGATGGGATTCACCCAGGAGGGCTGAAAGAGCTGGCTGCTGTGATTTTTGAATTCAACTGTCTGTCATCTGCAAAAAAATATGGTGATGAGGGGAGGTGCCTGACTAGTAAAAACTGGAAAAAAACTAACGCTATGCCCATCTTGCCTTTAGAAAAGGAAAAGTAGTCCGTGTAAGTCCAAGGAATGAACTAATCAGCATCACCTCAGCCCCTAGAAAGATGACAAAACATTTACTTTTAGGTTCTATTCCAAGCATGTGAAGGATAAGTGTATCTGGAGTAATTGGCACAGATTTACAAAGGGGTTGGCCAACACAAAAACTTTGTGCCATAAAACAAGTGATTATGTGTATGAGGAGAGACTGGTTGACATACTCTACCTTGTTGTTAGTAAAGCTTTTAACACCATCTTTAACAGCATTCCCATTTGGAAATTGAGAAAACACAGACCTCACTTTGGAAAAATGAACTACTACATGGATTGAAAATTGGCTGGGCCTCCAGGCACAAATAGTAATGATTATTGACTTGATTTTGGCTAACAGCCAGCAGCAATCAGAGGGTCCCAGAGAACAATTCTGTGCCCCATATATATTCAACATCTTCATCAACCACTGGGGTGATAGCACAGAGTGTACCCACAGGCAAATTTGTAGATGACTCTAAACTAAGGGGAGTTGTTGGCACAGAGTTTCAGTCCAGAGGGATTTTGAAAAATTTGAGCACTGCGACCAACAGAACCCTTCTGATCTTTGGTAAGACAAAGTTCAAAGTCAGAAACTATGATGGAAAATCCTGTGCATTTGTACAGGCTAGGAACTGACAGCCAAATAGCAGTGCTGTTGGTAAGAACTTAAAGATTATAGTGGACTTCAGGTGGAACAGTGCACAGTCATTGCATAGAAGCCAAACAATGTACTGGTCTACGTTAAGAGAAATATGGCTAAAACATGAAGGAAAGTTGCTGTCACTCTGTATTTGGCATTGATGAGGTTACACCCAGAATATTCCATCCAATTTTGCCTTCCACCCAGTTCCAGAGGGATATGGAGAAACCGGAGAAGTTCATCAGAGGGCTGCCTTTATGACCAGGGACCCAGAGCACATGTGCTGTGAAGAGAGGATGAGGGAACAGGGGTTGTTCAATCCAGAAAAGAGAAGACAAGGGAAATGTAACAAATGCCTTTGGCCATTTGAAGGACAGCTACAAAGACAACAGAACTATACTCTTTGTAGTAGCACCAAACAACATAATAAGATGAAGTTGCCATAAATTATGTCTTTGAAGTTTTAGGCTGGAAAAAAATTCATTAATAGGGTACTGCAGTTACCAGCGTAAGACAGCATTGGAACTTGTTGCCTAGGGAGGTCAAGGGACCTCTGTCTTTGGAGATTTTCAATGCTCTGCTAGACACAATCATTGCTGACCTGACCTGATGTTGGCAACAGTCCCACTTCAAATGGGAGTTTGAACTAGATGAGCTCCAGAGTTGCTAACTCTCATTATTTTATTGCAAATCTTACCAAATTTTATAGGTTAATTAAAGCCTGAGATCAAGATAATGAGAAATCACAAGAGATATTGATCATAAGAGAATCACAGCTTTCATTACAGGAAAAAAAAAAGTCTGTGGAGAACCCTCATGCAAAAAAAAAAAAAAAATCAGAAAAGAAATAGAAAGAAAAACCTAAAAAGTGTTGTAATATTGCAGATATTCTCCTGGTATTTAGGAGCCTTACCCATGTTTTGTGAAATCCAAAATGGGATTTCTGCAAATCTAATGTAGTATGCAAGATCTTATGCTGGCACAACAGTGAATGTCATGCTTCAGAAACAGATAACAAAACAAAATAGTTCAAGGTGATTTTTTTTGCTTATTTTTTACTGATATATAGACAATTTATTTTTTGCATACTGTGCATACAATGAACCTAGTACATAATATGAGGCTTTACAAGAAAAATGGCAACGTCTTGTGATGTTCAGAAGTCTTAAAAGAAAGAATGAGGCATTAGATGAGGAAACAAATCTGCGACCTCACAAAGTGCATAACAAAAAAGAAATTGCAAAAAGATTTGTATTACCCAACAATACTATTCCTTTAGCTCATCACTATAAAACTTTTTTGGGGATTTAAAACTGTTGAATAAACATGTTTATTCATCTTGTAGGAGTGTATGCAGTCACACATGCAAACATATTGCACGGGAACTCAAATTTTGCCCCCAGTAATTAAGAATGTGAAGAAATAGTCTGTTCTTTTTCTTAAGTCTGAGATCATCAGATTTGCCCAAAACTACGCAGTATGCATTAAATAAAGCTACTCTTTTGTTTCATATCTGAAGACAGAAAGTCTGCTCCATTCTGGAAGATTGGTGTAGAGGTAATAGATGGAATCACCCTTGCTTCTGCCTGCTCCATTTCAGCTAATTTGTTTCTTGAAGTAAGCCAGCACCAAGCTGCCTGTGCTCATAGGAACAGACATCACTGGCCTACACAAAGGCTAGGCAAAGAGGATTCTGGCATGCCACTGCACTGCTGTTTGCCAAAACTCCCTTTAGTAACTTTAGTTGACATCCACTTTTTTGGACAGCAGCCCATGACAAGATGTGCAGTAGGGTTTATATGACTTTCTATGCATCGTGTAGAACATGGGTGCCGTAAATAAACTCCTCCATTTTCCCCATTTTCAATCTACACACACCATTCAATAAGTATTACTTTGGATACCTTTCTAATACGTGTGTCTGGCAAAAGGGCAAGTGATGCAAATAGAAAATCAAATCCCGATGATTAGTCTGAAGCCTGAAGTTTCTTTCCCATAGAAACAGCTGGGATGGGAGTGCTTCCAGAGGTTTTGGTGAATTTTGGCTGTTAGTGTAAATTTCTAAGTACAGTAATAAAGAAAATTTGAAACTGGAGACTGGCAGAGTGGTTGCTTGTTGTTTGGCTTCCTGTGGATGCAATCAGAAATGACTTATTAAAGCAGCTGTGGTTCAGGCTCTGTTTTGCGATTTTAGTGTTATCCATAAAGTAACAAGATTATACTAGTCTGTCAAATTTCATTCTTTCACCTGCTCCTTGATGCAATTTGCTTGCACTCTCTTCTTTAAGACATAAAATGGAAAGAGGATTATTGAAATTCAGAGAGGCAGTGTCAGTGCCAGCTAAACATTAAGGGGCCTTATCACTCAGTGCGTGGTCCAACATGAACTGATTTTGCAGACTTCCACCAGCTTTGAAACAGGCCCTGCCATACAACTGAGAAATCTGTACTGCATGAGCAATAGAGGAGTGCAACCAACTTGGCCTACAATCTGGGATTGCTGGTATTCAACAGTCTGTAGGTGCAATATGGGTTCTACACCCACAAGGGGAAAAAATACAGCTCTTATCACAGAATCATAGAATGGTTTGGGTTGGAAGGGACCTTTAAAGGTCACCTAGTCCAACACCACTACAACAAACAGGGACATCTTCAACTAGATCAGGTTGCTCAAAGACTTGACCTTGAATGTTTCCAGGGATGGGGCATCTACAACTTCTCTGGGCAACCTGTTCCAGTGTCTCACCACCCTCATCGTAAAAAATGTCTTCCTTATATCCAATCTAAATCTACCCTCTTTTAGTTTAAATGCCTGTCACTGCAGGCATTGGTAAAAAGTTGCTCTCCATCTTTCCTATAAGCCCCTTTTATATATTGAAAGGCCACAACAAGGTCTCCCTGGAACCTTCTCTTCTCCAGGCTGAACAACCCCAGCTCTCTCAGCTTTTCTTCATGGGAGAGGTGTTCCAGGCCTCTGATCATTTTTGTGGCCCTCCTCTGGACTTGCTCTCACAGGTTCATGTCTTTCTTGTACTGGGGACCCCAGCGCTGGACGCAGTACTCCAGGTGGGGTGTCACCAGAGGGGAGCAGAGGGGCAGAAACACTCCCTCAACCTGCTGGCCACGCTTCTTTTGATGCAGCCTAGGATACAGTTGGCTTTCTGGTCTGCAAGTACACGTTGCCAGCTTATTTCCAATTTTCCATCCACCAGTATCCCCAAGTCCTTCTCCACAGGGCTGCTCTCAATCCATTCATCCCCCAGTCTATACTGATATTGGGGATTGTCCCGACCCAGGAGCAGACTTTGCATTTGGCCTTGTTGAACTTCATGAGGTTTGCACAGGCCCATTCATCAGGCCCGTCAAGGTCCCTCTGAATGGCATCCCTTCCCTCTAGTGAATCAACTGTAGCACTCAGCTTGATGTCGTCTGCAAACTTACTGAAGGTGCACTCAATCCCATTGATGAAGATATGTCTTGTCATTGGTGAAAATATTAAATAGTATTGGTCCCAGTATGGACCCTTGTGGGACATCACTCGTTACTGGTTTCCACTTGGACATTGAGCCATTGACTCTTTGGACATGGCCATCCAGCCTGTTCCTTATCCATCTAACAGTCCACCTGTAAAACCCATATCTCTCCAATTTAGTGGCAGGAATGTTGTGGGGGACTGTATCAAAGGCTTTACAGAAGTCCAGATAGATGACACCTGTAGCTCTTCTTTTGTCCACTGATGCAGTTACTCCATCATAGAAAGCCACTAGATTAGTCAGGCATGATTTATGCTACAAATGATTCTGGAAAAGTAAAGCAATTGTTGAAAATGAATGGCTTAAGTTAATTAATTGCTAATCATTACAACTCCTTGGATTTTGCCTCACCCTTTCTAAGAAGCTTCAGATAGTTTGGTTCTGAAAATCTGAAATATTGTCTGATATTTCCAAAGCCCTGCTCACACTCACACCGATTCTTGATTTTTTTAAAAGTTGTGAAAAGCAATGCTGAGAGTGGAACTGATCCAAAAGTCTACAGAGATCAATGAAAATTATTCTGTAGACTGGACTGGGCATTACTTAGGATCATCAGTAAGCATTAACTTGTGAAAAGCCTGTGTTTTTAACCTCAGTAGTTGTTTCTGCTTATTCACATATTAAGCACACGGACATATTTCATGAAAATAACATTTCAGCTACTCATCTCCTTACTTTGTATGTGTGAAATTAAACATTTCATCTGAAATCTTATTTCACTGTGGTCAGAAAACTCACACTAGCTCTTTAGTATTCATTGATCCAACAAAAAACTCTAACTCAATAGTCTAGGGATAATACCACATAACTTCATTTCAGGGCACACCCATGTTTTCATTAATACATATGTTATAATGTCAATTAAATTTTAACATGGGAAATAAAAGGAAATGATAGGAAACTAATAGCCCAGAAGGAAAGTTCTTTTTAAGTCCCTGATCTGAACCAGGCACAAAACAGAGATTTGAATCTGGGTCTCCTACATTACCTATGAGTGTTGTGGCCATTAAATCTACTCTGAAAGTTTATACAATTTGCCTATCTCTCATTTTGATCTAGGAAATTGTTCTTGTCACGAAACTTCAGTTTTGACAAGTTTCAGTTCTGGCAAATCTGTCTTTTCTGGTGGAAAATATTCTGTCTGAAATTTTGTAACTAAATCAAAATCTTATTATCTTCAGTAACACCGTATTCTGCATCAAGAACCTCCCTGCTAATTTTCAATTAAAAAATTGAGGACTTTACATAAGTTGTAAAATGGATTAAACAAAAGATATATAGAACGTCATCATTTTTTGAGCATGGAAAGATGAATTTCACAGTTTCCAATTTTTTCACAGATAACTTGATGGAAAAAAGTCGAAGGATCAAAATGCAAACTGTTCAAGGGAAAAATTCAACTCAAACATATGGAAATTGATTATATGTAAATAGTAAATAAAGGCAATGAAAAGACTTCAAATGGAATAGCAGATCAATATCATGCAGAATGTTAAATATGCATGTCAAGAACCTCATTTTTTGAGAAAATTTCTCTCAGTCCCTCTGCACAGGGTATTTTATTCTGGAAAAAAGTCTGCACATCAAAATGTAAATAATTCCCTTTTGTATTATAACAAGATTATATCCAAGATAATAATTTCCATTTTTGTAAGAAGAATTAACAAATCTCGACACCCATTGTTACAAGTTGTACCTTAAACTTTCAAGAATCAAAAATCCTCTCCACTATATTGAAGGAAAATTGGTTTCCAAAGACTGATCTACCTTATTCTACATTTATTGTTTTCAGGTTTACAATATTTAAAAATTAGATATTAAACTCCAGTTATGTAACTGGCACCCTGCTTCAACACCCCATAGTCAGTAAATGTCTCTTGTACTTTATTAAAACATTTGCAAAACAGGAGATTCTCAGAAAGGAGCTAAATCAACAATGTCACCTGATCCTGAATCAATGCTCATGAGCTAAGCCAGCGTGCCAAAACAGCCCATTGCAACATAGTTTTAAAGACATGAAAAAGCATTTGGAAACTGGCCAATTAATTTCCTGAGGAACTGAAGGAGTGAAGAAACCTTCTGTATTTTCCAATATACTTACAGAATTTAATGTCTCCCTGTAGAGAGACACAGCACCATGCCTACTCACAAACCTGTGTAGACTATATTTCATTCCTGTCAGGGGCGGGGGAAAAAGTTAGATCCTACTGTTCTCGGTCATCTTATCCAAACTATTTTTTTCTTTTTTCACCACAGCAGCAGTAACTCCTTGTGACTTCATTATCAATAGCTAGAGATCTGATAAATCAGGTTAACGGTGAAGCAACCCCTTATTCAGTAAATCTATTAGTATTAATATAACAATATACAAGACTCTATTAATTAAAAAAAAAAAAAATTCAGGGAATTTCTGGATACTCTTTCATGATCCATTTGAAAGTGTCTGTCTTCTTAGAGTTGCACGGTTAAGAGTAATCTTCCCCAATCCTACTTTTGGTCCAGCTTTCTTAAGATGTCTTAGGACTGTCTTATCTTCCCCTTGAAGATTGTGGTATTCTCTTATATTTTGAAAGAGACTGTTTATTTATATAAAATGAATAAAACAAACAGCAAATGTTTTTGTTGTTACCACCCTTTCTGTTGGTAATTTTTTTGCCATTCCTGCAGGGGAGATTTCTGTGTCATGTTTTCTGCTTGGTCTCTCTCTTCTGGAGTACTTGGCTTTTGTATATGCTCTACCTGTGACTACAATGACTGGCATTTACCTACAGAGTTACTTTCTCTGTCTTTGTGCAGAAATCTCCTTTTTGTCCCTGATAGCACTGGAAAAGACAAAGAAAGGATTCTATTTATCAAGGCTGTTCTTAAAATCTGGTGCAAGTCCAGGTGGTTCCCATGAACAACTGTTCAGAAACATAGTTGTTACTTTGTTTCATTACTGTTTTGCTTTAAGACACTTCATATATTTGCAGTTTCATTCGTTTCCAAAGTTAAATGGCAATTGTTAACTTTTATTTGGATTCCAGAGTAGATGGAATCCATCCTGGATCTAAGAGGATTTGGATTTTGAAAAGAACAAATGATTGCAGTTCAATATACAAATATATTTATATTTATTGTACAGCAGTCTTTGGTACACACATTCAGTGAAAAATGTTACGGTGATCAATGTTACTTATTTAAGTACCAGGGGTATATATGGCAGCACACTGTCCTCTTGTAAAACATACTTTGAGGGCACAGGTGCATGCAGAAAGGACAGAAGAAGTGCATTTTCCCAAAACAAAAAACAGCTTTGGGGTGCTGTTTTTGAGGATTGGGTGATCTGGATTATTTTCCTCCCTGTGTTGCATTCATTGGCACCAACAAACAGGAATCAAGGATTGTTGGGTTGTTTTGCTTTTTTCCCCCACCATTTAGAATTTGATAAGCTGTATTAGTAAGAAATGTCACTGAATTTTATGCCTGGGTGTTTTTTTTCAGACTGGCAACACATTAAATTCTATATAACATGGAAAAATAACAAGGATTTTGCCTAAAATAACTAACTATCCCTATGGACTCAGTCCTACTATGAACAGTCCACATGAACTTTGTACCTACTATAGTACCCTCCAGACACATTTATTAAAAGCCACCATAAGGTGTCTCAGCCTTCTTATTCACCATCTAAACACATCTATCTATCTCTTGAACTTACATATTTTTCAGCACTTTTGTAATGCTATCAGTTGTTGGTTTTTTGGGTTTTTTTGTTTGTTGTTTTTTTTTTTTCCCCAGTAATAGTTATCTAGTTTTCTCAGAGGATACTCTGACTGCACAGTTTATGAAATTTTCTTCAGATTGGTCATTCATAATTTTTTTTTTTTTTGTGGATTTTTTTGTTTTGTTGTGTGGTTTTTTTAACTGACAACATGTTAAGAGGTGTATAACACAGAAAAATGTCAAGGGTTTTGTCTAAAATAACTGTCTATATGAACACAGGCACTGAGACAGACAAATGAGTTTTTTTCTTCACTTTGTATTTATTAACTAACTTTCTGAGGATTCTACCCTCTATTTAAAATCAGAAAATGTCTGCCTTGTACTGAACTGACTGGAGTATATCTGTTTAAGTAATGGATATTAAAAACATGAATTACAACCTAACCCTTTAGCTTTATTATTTCCTGAGATGCAATGGTTTCCAACAATTTTCACTGTTTATGTGGGATCAAGTTTTCACAGCAGGGATTTTATAGTACTAGATAAACCACACACACATGCAAGCACAGAAACACACTCGCACACACACATGATTCATTTAGTGTTTATGGCTTTGATCCTTTACCAAAATGGTTTAAAAAATAAAAGTACACAAACATTTCCGCTTTTAGTACACCTCATTGTACTATGGCAATGGAGATCATATGAGTGACAAAAATCAACACTTATAACTGTGCAGAGAAGCTTAAAACACTACCCAAATAGTTCATATTTCCCAGAGATAATTCATTAAATTTTGCGTTGCTTATTTTTTCCATGAACTTTAAATTAAATACATTATTAAGATGGAGGTAGCTGTCTTTCCTGATCTGTGGTTGAAAGCAACAAAGCATGCTCTCAAACACACATACTCATATCTCAGAGAGCTAATGGAAAGAGAAACGCAGGAAATGAGAATTGTTCCCCATCAGTGTTCAAGGAAAGCTTGGTGAGAGCAGTCTCGGAAGGGCTTACTCAGTCTGTTTCTTTTAGATGGTCTCTAAAAGAAGCAAGTACTGCAGGGCAATTGAAGCATGTCTATAGAGGGAAATAGTCAGTGCTAAGGGATTTTTAGAAACAAAACCAGTCATAAAGCTATCTCTGCTTGATTCCTGTGGACTGCCTGCCTACATTCTTAAGTGTGCTTATTGGATCACATGTTCTCATTTGCCTCGGAAGGAGAATCAATTAATGTGTTCACAAGTGCAAACAAAGCACAGTAAATGAAGATGGTCAGGAGATTTGCTTCAAAACCATGCTGACACTTTAAAGTGGAGCCCTCTCATGCATTAAGAAATCCTTGTGCAAATGTAGTCCAGCTGAATAATGTACCACAACCCTAGCATAGGAGTCCCATTTAAACTCATTGTTCATCATATTTAACAACAACCACCCATCATAAAGTTATAATTTTAAACTGAATACACAGGGACATAAGGAAGATTTGAATTCAGGTATGAAATCTTGTTTCCTCGCCTTCATGGCTATGAAGATGGCCTAGTTATGAGAAAGGTCTCAGTCTGTGATATGTGCAAAAAGAAGTCCCACTCCAATAAAGACAGAGCATTCCTCTGTGATGCTCCTCAGGTTTTTCCCATTAGCAAAAGACTAATATAACTGTGTTAAAAGACTTGGGTTAGAAATTACTTGAAGGAGAAAGGTGCAACCCATCCTGCAGAGGCTCAGTACTGATGCCAGTTCAGGCAGTGTTAAGCTTCGCTAGAACCTCTGTTTTCATACTGGCAATAGTAAGCTAACACTTGAAGTAATTGTGATATTAAGGTACTAGAAATCAATCAGTGTTATCAATCCCACAGGTAGTTGGCAAAATCTTGCTAAGAATGGGACTGCCTTCCACCCTGTTTAGGTATTGAAATGTTGTATTACTGGCTTCTGCATTTCAAAGATTGGTATATGAAGCTCTTTCTTTGCCTCTTCTAATTTTCCAGTGCACTGTCCAGTATAATTTCTTGCCATTTTTCCTCAATATTTTTTTTGGAAACATAATACTCCAATGTTAGTTTGTTTTCACAAAATCAAGTTGAATAACAATTAATAAATCTTCAAGGGCAGTGGTCCAATGCCCTGATGTATTAGGAGGCATTCCAGCATGAATTGTGCATGAATTTAGGCACACTTTTGACTTTTCAGGGAAGCAGTCAAGCCAAAATCTTAAGATTTGAAGTAAAGAACCAAACTTTTGGTGAAATACCTAGATACATCTTTTCATGCTTAAGATATGTTTGAAAAACTATCTTCCACATGCTATGTCCTATTGATATCACAAGGGTAAAAAGTCCTCAACACTTCTGGAAGTAGTTAGTTCTTATAAGATGAAGCCAATGATATATAGTATGATGGTAAGATGGAATATGACTGCAAAATCTGGCATCTGAAATTCTTTTTCAAATGAATGGACATTCTCGGTTTGGAAGCTCGCTGTGTTTTTTGCTTTCCTTTGAAATACTTTCAAGCTATAAGGGTAACAATAAAGCTTCTTTTTACAACAATATTGGGAAAGAGAACCAAAAATCTGAGAAAAATTAGTTTGGGGAAATGGAAGATGAAATACATATTCTATGCAAAGCAACATATCAGTCAACAGCTTTTTTTTTTTTTTAATCACTGACTTAAAACAAGATCCAGAACTAAATTTAGACATGCAATTTGTAAGCCAGATTTTCCAAAATACTGAGCTTCGAACAGCTCTCATAAATTCTTGCAGAAGGTTGCTGAATTCTTGATACTTCTAAGTATCAAAACCCATATGTCAGTGTCTAAAAATACATTTGGAAACCTAGCCTCACACATCTATTTTGAAAAATTGTATTCTCCAGCTGAATGCATCATGGGTGATAGAGTCTTGATTCTATTCATTGTAAAGGAATGAATAATTGAATAATTACTAACTGAGAAGAGAATACAAATTTATATTTCAGGAATGCATCAGGCATCTAGTTCACAGAAAAATGCATTCTCTCTCCCTGGAAACTGCTCATTGAAGTAGGGGCACTGGAAGTACCATTTTGAAGCTTTAAAATACAATTCAGTTTGGTTGTGGTTTTTTGTGGTTTTGGTTTTTTTTCCAAGCGCATACATGTTATGGTCTTATGAATCACTTTGCAAAATAGTGAGCATTTCTTAGCAACATTTGGTTATTTTGTAAATAGCTTTGAATTAGGGTATTCAGGAGCCTTACTAATGATCACAGAAAATATTTCCTCTCAGACATATGCAGGTTTTGATCTTACATCTTCAAATATACTGCATTTCACTTTTCATACAAAAAGTAAGGTAGACAAAACCTCACCAACCCATCATGAAAGGCTTGCCAATGTTGCCTGAATATTTCACTTATGTTCTAGATAAATAATGATTTTCAAAATAAGTCATGCAAAACTTGCGTTCTATCAACTGCTTAATGACTTTACAGCTATTTCTTTCAATATCTAGAGTTTTCAGTTTGAATAGCTTCTGGTTTATTTCTATTTATTTCCATTTCTCTCTTGGAAGACAAGCAAAAAACCCTTGACAAAAAATAAACACCCCATCTTCAACCAGCAATAAATTCACAATAGTTCTATTCTCACTGTATGCCAAAGTTCATTACAAAATCATGAGAGAAATTTCATGGGAAGGGGGAAAAATAAACAAGTAGAACTTTGAAATTTTAAATGAGATGCAGAAAAATGCTACTTCAGATTGGAGTCCAGAATCTGTGCACAAAATTCTGTTATTTCTAAAAATTTTACTGGCAAACCTTATTTGCTGTATCCTGGTGTTATGTAGCAATGAATCATTTCTGGATTTTCACATCTATTTCTAATGAGAACAGCAATTCTTTATCGCTATTCAAAGCCTGTAGATTTCCCCAAAGTCATCCTATCCAAACATCCAGTGCTGTTGGTAATAGTTATTTCCCCTCACTACAGACTTAAGAGGCAGTTTCTTCAGGGACCACTACTAGAGATGACACATGAAACTTTTTCCTTCTCCTCTCTCCTTCCACTGGTACCCTGGGATCATTTCCAAGTTCTGCTTGGCTTGTACTGTATTTTGGAACAGGAAGCTCATGACTGATTTCAAATACAGATCTCTAGGCATCATGGCATAATGTGTTACCACCAAGATAGTCAATTTAATGAACTAAGAGTTAAAATGCAGATTCAGAAAATTATACTGCAAGAGTATTCAGAGCATACTTTTATGAACATTTATACCCTCTAAGCTTCTGCCTGAATGTCTCCTGAGAGAAGACCCTCTACACATGGAGATCCAGGATTTGCCTCAACTGATGCAGGGAAAATGCTTTCACAAATAACATAGAAAATGTAATAGCTGAAAAGTATTAGAAAATAATAGCAGTTCAGTATTTTTATCACCGGCTTTCAAACTTTTTTAACTAATATTACTTGATGGAAAAAATCAGAAACTGTATGTTTTTTGGTTTTCTTTTTCTTTCCTTTTTTGCTCTGACTGACTTGCATTACATTGTAAAATTATATAACCTTTCAGAAAATAGACCCTTTTTGTGGAGTTTCATTTTAATGATATTCCAGATGCCTATTGCACAATTTAATAAATGCGGGTTCATAATCTCCCACTCTTTCATGAAGAATAGCATTGAATTATGAGGATATGAAAGATCTGCTAAGAAGAGAATTTTCAGGAGTAAGGTGTTTTGTCTGATATGGAAAGTTAACGTATTAGAGGAATTGTGGCTTGTGCAAAGAAGGAAAATGAGAGAAAAAAAGATGTGCTAAATGAAAGCTTTCTGAACAGTCTGATGACTGTTTTACATTGAATTAACTGAAATATTAATTTCTCCTGGAAGTGGCTTAGATTGAGTGACATGACTTTAAACAAGCAAACAAAACTCAGTACTAATTAAGAAATAAGACAAAAATAAGTATCTCTACTACTGCTAAAATTTTTACAGCCTATTCCTCTTGTCTCTCTTTTCTTTCTGTACACCTACTTTTTTCTTGAAACAAAACACTGAAATAGACAAAGTAGAGAAAGTATAGTTGAACTATCTGAAGTAAAGGTTTTTATTAAAAATGTCTAGTCTTATGTTTAGCACAGGCCAGTAACTTTTGAAAGTAAAAAGGATGGAATAATGTAACAGATAAAATGGGATTTTCAAAACAGCTTTTCAGTTTGCTTTAGCCAAGTATTTCATACATCTCTGAGTTGAAATGAACATGTAAGTCTTTGGAGGTATGTCCCTCACTATTACTTGTCAACACTAAAATGCAATCAAAGATCCTCTTTGCTCTCATGCTGATCTCTATGGGAACAGAATTCCCTTCAAAATGCTATTAAGCAATCAATTATTTAAAGTGTGGCACATGACATTGACATTGTTTATTATTTTATAAGTGTCATTAAATCTCAGAGTAACTATTGCAACTAATTATATTAATCATTGTTACCCAGTGAACACCTCTCTTCCCTCACAGCTCTCTGAATAATGCAAAGCAAAGTACATGTTGATCCTGAACAAGATTTTTCAATTTGGACCAAAAAGCGCTCGGGTTCAAATAAATGAAAACACAACTTAGGTATATTTGAGATATGCAGTTATCTATTTATGTTTCTGAGGAACTGTTTCAGAAGCCTTTGAAATTACTGGAAATCTTTCCCTTAATTCCCGTTGTTTGGCATCCAATATTGCATGATATTTGTTCTGCTCAAATTTATTTGTGCTTATATCCATTCCTTATTTACCTTTACTTTCTACCTCTTGATTTTGGTGTGACTTTCTCCAAAAAGGTGGAAAGGTTCACAAAGTCAATTCTTGATCTCTCTTTAGCCAACAGTATGAATTGAACCCTTTGTGTTGAACCTATTATTTGAGGACTAGAGAATAACTTTCTTAAAAACCATCAACCCTCTTTTTCAAAGAGACCTCAGGTTATAGTTATGTTTCAAAATTAATTTTGTTGTACTGTAAGTAAAGGCAAAAGTCACCTCCTCCTCCTCTTATTAAGAGTATTCCTGTTGTTACAGTTAAGCTTCACAATATCTTTTTTTTTCCCATAACATTACATTAGGAGCTTGTCCTGGTTTCGGCTGGGATAAAGTTAATTTTCTTACTATTAACAGGCATAATGCTGTGTTTTGGATTTAGTATGAGAAGAATGTTGATAACACACTGATGTTTTAGTTGTTGCTAAGTAGTGTTTACATAGTCAAGGACTTTTCAGCTTCCCGTGCTCTGCCAGGCGCACAAGAAGCTGGGAGGGAGCACAACCAGGACAGCTAACCCAACTGGCCAACAGGGTATTCCATACCATATGACGTCATGCTCAGCATATAAAGCTGGGGAAAGAAGAAGGAAGGTGGGACGTTTGGAGTGATGGTGTTTGTCTTCCCAAGTAACTGTTACGCGTGTCGGAGGCCTGCTTTCCTGGAGATGGCTGAACACCTGCCTGCCGATGGGAAGTAGTGAATGAATTCCTTGTTTTGCTTTCCCTGTGTGTGCGGCTTTTGCTTTAACTATTAAACTGTCTTTATCTCAACCCACGAGTTCTCTCACTTTTACCCTTCTGACTCTCTCCCCTGTCCCACCAGAGGGGAGTGAGCGAGCGGCTGTGTGGTGCTTAGTTGCTGGCTGGGGTTAAACCACAACAGAGCTCAAGATCAACTATTGATCCTTTAAAACCTTCAATGTTTTAAAGGTTCTAGTCCACAGCCTTTGGCGACCTGCATTTCTTACTTCCCATCTGAAAAGCTTTTTAAAATTCAGATACTTTTAGGGGGTTGGACTAATCTCATTAGGCCATTCAAGTCTGTATGGTTGCCTTGTCTCCATCCGTACATCCCTACCTACCATGTTTGTGTTCCACCTACACTATTGTGTATAGATGCCTGCTACTATTCTGTCCATTATAATGTTTTTTCTCACCCTTTTTGACCAGTGTTTTTATATTCACACCAAATAATGATGAAAATTTTAATATTAGTGTAGTATAATTCTCCATGGAGACAACTATGAGATCTATTGTTCAATTGAAAATGCTTCATCAACAGGTGTGTCTGAGATCAGTCAGCAAGCCATCCTCAACCGACTGAGGGCTTGTCTTACCATTAAGGAGTGTTGATCCTTTTAAATGCAATGCAATAGTAAAGCTAGTCTCTCAACAGTGCGTGAATATAATACATATATATATTTACTTCTATTCACTAAAACATGCAATCTAAGAAAACAGTCCTCTTTGACAAATATTATTTATCATTAAAAAAAAAAAAAAGCAGCCCATTCTGCCACCCCCAGGAAAAAAAAAAAACACAAAAAACAAACAAATGAAAAAAATATGGACTGTTTTCTTTATTGTGCTATACTGTAACTTTTTATTACCTGAATATTTTATCACCTTTTTCATTTATTGGCTGGGACTTATATCAGCCCAAGCTGTCCTGCTTCTTAAGAATAAGCCAAATATTTGTCCAGCAGTATTTGGAGTCACCCAGAACTATAGAAAAATGATCATGACCTGCCATATGTATTCTTAGCCAGCTCTTTCAGAATACTTGGTACCAAGAGTTTCAAGGCCTCTTGATTTAAAATATTTATCTTCTCATTAGGAAGGAAATGGGAAACTGGATAAATATGAAGGCTAGCCATACAGGACCACCAAACATAGACAGTAAGGGGAAAATAACAGAAACTTTCATTTTATGATACATGGGTCTCTGGGTGGTTGGTGGGTCTCTTTGCTGAGTAACTAAGAAAAACAAGGCCATAGTCAGTAAGCTTAAGTTCACTAAAAAGGGAAATGTATTTCCACCAAACTTTCTTTTTAGGGAAACGCAGGTTGAGAGACTTGTATAGAGAGCTATATCATCTACCAGTTGTGATTCCTGAATTTAAGACAGCAACTATGAAAAGAATACAATCTCTTTGAGACATGAGGAGAATATAGAAGCAACACTGATTGCATTTGCAATAATCTCTGTAAATACATTGAGTAAGACTTTTTAATTATATTTACAGGGTGAAATCTAATGAAAAATAAATGGGAGGAAATCACAATCTATTTAAAGAGAGACCACAAGGAGAATAAAGGACTAACTTAATCATATACATAATTTACAGCAAGTTATTCACTCAACTGTCTCTTCCTATATAGTGCTGTTTCTGTTTTCCATGGTAGTTTAGACTGAACAGTCACAGCTGTCTCTTCTTCTTTTAATATTAATAGAGAGGGAACTTTTCTGGAGACATGGTGCCTGACCCAGGCACAAATTGTTTATGACCATGCATGAATGTAGATGGCATGCTGTTTCTATAAACACTCTAGTAAAGTCAGAAGGGATTTGAAGACAAATTGGGCCATAGCAGCTGTTTGTATTGTTATTTCTTTGATATTTTAGTCTCTGAATTTTTTTAGGTTTATTTAATTTTGACTGAACTGTTATATGCTACTTTTATTTTTGAGTCAGAAAGGAAGAATAGCTGGAAGGCATAACTGGTATCAGTTTTGTTATCTTCTTCTCTCAGTCCTTTTTTAATTAGACCAACCCCAAAATCATCTCACTGCTTCCTCATTTTAGCTTGGTTCTTTTCTGTTTGAGTATCACCAGCAAAAGAATATTCTTTTTTTTTACACCTTACATCAAAGAAAGCACAATAACAGTCCATGCTCCCATTCATTAGCTTTTTAAATTTTATTTTAAGAATAACTTTCTTAAGGAGAAATGAGGCTGAGTTTCCTCTTAAAGGTGGATAACTCAGTTAAAAATGAATACAAGCAGGCAGAAAACAAGAAAACCTCCACTATCAAGTAGGATTTGACTGCAGTAGAGCTTAGATTTTTAAATTCAAACATGTTTAGGAAGGTTCTTCAATTTTGTTCACATGTGTTATAAGCTATATTCTAATACTGTCAGAACATATGAATAAAGAGATACGAGTTAACCACACTTCATGTAAATTTTTCACTCAGCTGCAGCATCAGTCTTTAAACACATTCTTGCAAACAGATTGAAAAGAAGTTTACATGCTGAATTGCGTTGTATCAGCCTGACTCTCAGATCTGTTGTCTAGTGAATGGTGTCAAATGGAGTGCAAATATAAATATTATTTTCAGAAATTACACTGGTCTCTATTCACAGCAAAACTCCACAAGGTTTTATTTACAAAATATAGCTATATTTCTTAAGTATTTTATTTGGTGTACCAAAATATCACCTAGTTAGTCCCCCCTTAAAGTGTTTCTCCCAGAACTACAAATAAGATTGGATTCAGAAAAAGATAGCATACAGGAAGTGTTATCTGATAAATGCGTATTAATTCAAACAAATAACAGATGTTTTACCCCTGCTTACTGGGCAATTTGAGCAATCAACCTTTGTTCCATGAAAATTACATGAGCTGGTATTAAATTTCAATCTATATTGCAACTAAATTCCAACTTTAACAGAAGGCTGATCCCAAGAGCTGCAGGGAAAAAAAAACAACTCCCCCCAAAAAACCCCACAGAAAACAAACCCACACAAACAACAAAACCTTTGTTAGATACAACTCAGATTTAATGCATTATTTTCCCTAGGAAACCACGTACTCCAGTAGTTTTAATAAGTTAGCAAACGTTCATTTATTATGATCACTGCAAATTGCACTGCTAAAAATTGGTACAAAGCCAATTTATTCATTAAATATTCAATTCATTCTCACTCACTTCTTGCTATGTCCAATCTTCATACATTTCACATAATTAAGTATTTGTCAAGTTTGCATTTCCAAGGCTTTGAGTTAAATACAAGTTTAGCTGAGACAGATAATGCATGGTTGGGATTAAGGTTATTTTTAACCTGTCAGGTAATATTACTTCAACCAATAAATTCAACAGAACTGTATACACTGGTACACACCTAAAATTTGTGCATAAAACAATTAAACATAATACACTTAGCATATATTTCATATTTCTGATTTCTTTATTATACCTCCATGGATACCCTTTCAGGACATGTCTTATTCCTTTGACACTCTTGTAATAAGACCTCATATTTATTCCATGCTTTGAGTAGGTTCTTGGTTACCAAATTCTGCCTTCGTCAAGATTTCATTTATTCTCAGACTTCGTTGAGTCTGGACATACATGCTTCCTCATATGAATGCTTATGGGCTGTGATCAGAAATTCTGCTTAATGCCAAAGTACCATTTCTTTTGAAGCTAGAACAAGGTAATTTACGGTGATTTTAAAACAAAGGTAACTGTCTGTCTTCCTTGAAATCTTCTTATCCTGTCATGGTAAATGAACACAACTTCTGTTGCTTAACGGTTGTCTTTGTTAACAACTTGTCCTTAAGAAAGTCCTGTCTTAACTCTGCTACCCCCATTTTCTCTCCATCTTTCAGACCAAGATCAGCTCCAGATGCTTAGCAGTAAGCTTAACTATAGCCCTCAGAGCCAGTAGCATTTTTCTTTAGTTAACTCTCTAGTTAACTTCTGTTGAGGAAGGTCTGTGACATTTTTAGGTACCTGCATCCTGTTTCAAAGTGTCAGATTCTACAAATATCGTCATAACAAAGATATTTTAGCTCCCCAACTAAACACATGGTTTAACAAATTATTTTTGGTGTTTCCAAGTTTATCAATACCTAGTGATCTGTATACCTATCTGATTCTATGCAGGAATAGATAAAGGTACCCATGTTTAGTCTGAATAGGTTTCAGCAATACAGTACCAGTAATACAGTGGTCCACCTAGATTTATTTATTTCAACTCACAACAGAAAGAGCCCAAATATAAGGCTGTGCTAATGCAGCTACACCAGTTGGCTTACTGAAAGATAACTCAGTGAGTTCTACTCATTACTGCACTTTATGGTATAGACATATCTGATAAGTATGGGTATCTTGTGAGAGGCTAAGTGTCCGTACTCACCACTTCAACTATAGACATATAAAGTGATAAGGTGAGTGCACTTTCCAACAATAATAAGTCCCCATGAAGGGATTCTAAGCTACAAAGTGAAAAACATAATATTCTCTAGTCACTGCCACAGACCTCACTGCCCCAAAGCTGCATCTATGTACAAATCCAACATTGAAATATTGACACCACTACAATGTTGTCCTGAAAATAACTCTCTCATACAAAAAACCCCACCCACCCAACCAAACAAACAAAAAACAAAAAACAAAGCGGTGAAATTTTAAATTTTCAGGGTGCAACTTCTTTATGTTTTCTATAATATCAGAATTACTTGGGAATTTTCTACAAAGTTGAAATGTTCTGCAGAAAATATTGACTTTCTAGCAAGAAAAAAGCCCAGAAGAAAATGCTAAAGAAACCTGAAACAAAATATTTCAATTTACTGAACTGATTTTAGGATATTTGTTTTGATGTAATTAAAAATTAATCCATTCCCACTCTGCCAAATAATAAGGTCCCTCAGTAAAATAGCATAATCATCTTGCATCCATGGATAGGAAAGGACTACTAAGTACTGAAACCACAATATCCATTAAACAATGTTCCATCTCAGAGAAATATTAGTATTGCTAGGCTTTCAGGCACCTGACCAGTAAATGCAGCTACTTCTTAACAAGGAGAGAGTTCCCAAAGTCATCTAAGATTTCATTTTAATTCAGGTAGACTAAACTTGACAACCAGACAACACTGAATCACAACAATTCATACTCCATTGAATCACAACAAACCATCACAAAAGTTGTCTAATACCTACAGACACTGAGAACCCAAGTTCATCAGTAGAAGCAGGATGCTAAACTGTAAAAATTTGTTGAAACAAATAGGTTTCCAAAAACATGCTGCTGAATCTGCGTTTTCTATGTTCTATCAGAAAATTTCCAACCATTTGAACATGAAATTTCAAACATAGTTAATGAATTGATTTTATTCTGCTAAGCCACTAGGATAAGAAATTGTTCTCAATGAACTCCACATACTGAACTCCAAATGGCCTTGACAGCCTGTATTGTAAATTTCTGGTAAAAACTATAAAATTATTAGAACTATGCTTTTTTATGACAGTTATGCAAAACATCAAATGTTGATGACTGGGAAAAGTAACAGATGCAGATGTAATGCCGATTGGGTCACAGTAAATTACCTCATCCTGCCGTTAACCTTTAAGTTCTCAACTGCCTAATGGCCAAGCTAGGATTTATTTATTTAAATTTTTAGTTGGAAACAATATTAAATGGACAGTATTAAATTTATGTCTCATTTCCATCACCCAGGCAGAGCAAAATAATGGGCAAATTAAATGTCCCTATTCACAATGGTGCTAAGGATTTTTCCCCGAGTATTTTCTAGCTCTAAAATATTAATTACTTATTGCATTTGAAGTAAAAATTCATCCTTATAGGTAACAGAGACTGTATTTCTTGAGCTAGCAAGTATGAAGTGTTTAATGCCTTGTGATTCCAAACAGAACTGTGATCTTGAAGTTATTTCGTGGTCTAGCCACATAGCTACGCTCAGATGAGAAGTTCAGAGTTTTCTTGACATGTGTTTTCTGATTCTATACCAAAAATAGAATATCTTTCTTTTTATTATTTTAAATATGCTCTGGATAGAACAAAAAGCTAAACATATAATATGAAATTAATGAATAAATCATGACACAGTTAGAAGAATCTGGGATTAAGCATTTCCATTACCTATTGGGAGAACAATTTTATTTTGATCATGCTGACCACAATACCAAATAAAAGCATGAAAAAGCTCTCAAGCAAGATGGACCTTGTAAAAGCTTTGTTATGGCTCGGCTGAAAACAGTTCCCTCCTCAGAAAGCTTTTCAGGATTTTGTTCCCTCCCGTTGAATCCTGGGGTGAAAGATAGAACCCTTTTTTCAGAAACCCTTTTTTCATAATGTGAAAATATTCCAGTCACTATAGAACTTAACCAGTCTGCAAAATTCTTTGAGTCAAGATTTTTTGGGAGGGTTTTTTTTGGGCGGTGGGGGACATGGTTGTGTGGGGCAAGAGTGTGACTAGTAAAACTGAAGTCAAGTCCTTCTCTTATGTGAGTGACTTAAGCAAGAGATAATGCAGAAGTAATTCTGGTTAGATTAATGAAATTGTTTATGAAAAAATGAATGTATTTAGCAAAAGAAGAGGTTTAAAACCTGCCCCAGAATAAACTACACCTTAAGTTTCCTCAGCTAGGATGTGAGATAGAAACAAACCCAAACTTCCAACCAGAAACAGGAAAAGCACAGGTTTAGAAATAAAAGTGACATCTAAGAACAGGATGCACTGATACATTCTGCCTCCCTCCTTGCAGTCTGCTGTTAAATTGGATATTCTGTCCTAACACTGAGAGAAACTCCCCAACAACATAATTAATCCTAACCTAACCTCGTGAAAAGCTATGTTGTCATGAGTCAGCAGTTTTGATAAGCAGCTACATCATCAGAATAAATACTCACCAGCTCATGGCAGCTGCAGTTAATCCATGTAGTCAATCCATGACAGGTTAGCTTCAGTTTAGTCATGACGAAAGTCATGTTTTGAGTTCCCCCTGACAGAAATGTCAGAGCAGATCATCTCCACTTGCCTATGGAGTGTGTTTACCCCTTGTCTGACAAACCAACAGATCAAATGTACTATAATTTCAAGGATTTCCCTTGAGGAATGAATCTGATGTAACTTTTGCAAGTGGGATCTTTCCAGAAAATGAAGATGGCATCCCTGGTATTCCCTGGGTTTGTTTGATTAGTTTTACCACGTGGAAGATTTAATATCTCTTTCTTCTGTAGTCTTAAGGACTGCAAACTGCAGGCTTGTTAATGTTATCATCTGTATTGCTTTGAAAATGCAAATGTTGAAAAAGAGTAGATACTCTTACAAGTATTTGCATTTCATATAACACCGGAGGATATTAATTTCCTGGGTGATTGTGACATACCCTCAAAATTATATGCATTGCAAAGTGATTAACAATATTGTTAATAACATGATATGAACCATGTTTAAATGAAATGTATCAGATGCCTTCATTTTCTAATAATATCATTCATGTAAATTTTCTGAAAGGAGATCTTTTTGTGTAACTATCTGTCTAGACTCTTTCCTGTTTTACGAAAGCTTATGACATAAGTGTCCCCTGGGTGACCACATATTTTTCTCTCTAGACTGATGGTTCTGAGCTAATTCATCCATCTCTGTAGTATATTATCTGAAGTGCACCACTGCCACAAGACTTGATCATCTGTTCTTCCTCATTGCAGCTGCACCAATAATACCAGTGTATTTAAGGAACTGTCATCCTTCCAGTAAAAAAAAAAAAAAAAAAAAAAAAGAAAGCAAAACCCAAACAAATCAAATTAAATTATCAAAGGCTGGAATTTAGCTGGCAAGTAAACTTTCAGGAAAGCTGTAGTACCCTCTCCTTTCTCTGTCTATGTTTCACCTAAATCCCAATTTTTGTTCTTTGTTACCTTACTTTGGTTAGTTTGTGTTTATGATTTTTATTGAAGAGTTAAATGAAAATATGTGTATGATAGAAGTCCTGTAGATTATTAATTCACATTATTAATTTTCCTTGATATGGTAATACAGGCAATCAGCATAAAATATGTTGTATAGATTGTGAAGACTTGTATGCAGAGTAACATTTTCCTAGAGATGTTTTTAGATAAATTTTGTATATAGTAGATCCAAGGCATGCCACCACAATGACAGTAAGGAAAAAGTCAAGGCATTTTGGTGGGATAATTACTGTGTAATGCAAACTGCCTTATAATATATGATGAAAGCTCATTCTAGAGGTAGTTAAATTTTAAACAGAAACTAGCTTTTCAACTGTTTTTTGGAATAGCTTTTTTACTTTCAGTGTTTGAGGTTTTTAGGAAAAGGATTCTTCTTGTATTTCATCTCCATGAAAATAAGGAGAATAAAATAAGGCAAGTACTTATACATATATAACTACCAAATGTCTCACCAAAGATACTATAATTTATATTTGGTGCCTTGTCTAGGCTGCAGGTATACAAACAGTAATTGAAAAACACATGTTGCTTTACAAAATCAAGTCATTAAATGCATTCCTTTACTTATAGTGTGAGGGAATTCCACACTTCCATGGAAACTGCTGCATTCATTTAATATCCGGTAGCCATGGAAGACTGAAAAGGATCTGGGAGAGTGCAGCACTGCTTAGATTCAAGGGCACACTCTTTAAAAAAATGAATATAAAGGTGAGGTAAAGTATTCTTCATTTCTTACCAACATCTAATTCCTATGAATTCTGGCTGTGATCAGGCCCTCTTTATTTGGGTATTGACCTGCAACGGGCAATTACAGGTGATGTATCTGTGACTCATTCAAAAGAGGTGCGCCATCTGTGTAACTCAGAACATATTGTTTCCATTCTTTTCTCAGTGAATTGCAAAAGATGTTGCATAATGGTCAAAAGTAAAAATGGATTTTGTTGAACTGTAAACCAACAATTCTTTTGAAAGTTGTTGGTTATGCTGACTCATTTAATCCAAGGAAGGGAAAAAGACTGGAACTAATTTGGGGCATTTCTATTTCTCTCTGCAAATTCCTGAAGACGCAACGGAATTTTGAAGTAATATAAAGTAATAAAGTCTTCCAAGAAGTTAAGAGGGATGTGTATGGTTATCAGGTCCCTTTTTCAGGTGGAAGAGAAAATTGATTGCTAAAACCAAGAGATCCAATCCAAAATACCCCAAACCTGAATAACAAATCTCCAGGATATTGCAGAGATGGTCTGAGAGCACCTATCTAATATGATAATAACATAGCTTTATTTCAAAATAAACCATTCAGTGTCACAGAAAAAACTCTAGAATGTCCATGAAATTCATACTGCATCACAAGTACTGTAACTGTAATGATTCCTTGTAAAGGTCCTGCAAGAATCTGTGATTCATATATGAGGTCAAAACTGAAACACTCATTTTATTGAGGGACTTGGAATGTTCAGGATTTGCACTGTTGTGTCTTGTACTATCCCTTCATTATAATAGAAATTTCAAAAAGGGATAAAAGACCTGAGCAAAAATATAGCATAGGAAATTCAACATAGCTATTATGGAATGCCATTAGAAATTAAAATCATATTATTCGACATATTAATGGAAACCAGCAATAATTATAGTGAGAGACTACAAACAGCAAAAATACATGGATCCATAGGAATAACATTCAAATGTTTGTTTTAAAATATTAGTATTTCATTAATTTCAAACAATTTCATTGAACCATACACTAACTAGTATTAAAATGTTGCCCACATAGAAGGAATAACTTATGTTAGAGGAGTTTGCTTACAAACATGTCTGTAGTTCTCTACCTTGTACAGATTAGGATAATTGAAATTTAGAGGCAGTGTGGGTAGGTTTGACCTGCTGTCACAACAAGGAAAATATTTCTTTCCATCAGTTTCTGCATTGTAATAAGACCAAATCATGGACTACATGCATCAGGTTCCACTTTTTCCTGAACATTACATGTTTATTTTTACACATGGTCCAAGTCTAAATGAGGAAAGCGTTCACCAACCCAGTCCAAGAAATTTTAAGTTAGTCTTCTACACTGCTGATATAAAGCAACATATTTGGAAATCAGGGTGGTGAAACAGTGGAACAGGTTGCCCAGAGAGGTGATAGGTGCCCCATCCCTGGAAACATTCAAGATCAGGTTGGATGGGGCTCTGAGCAACCTGATCTAGTTGATGTCCCTGCCCACGGCAGGGGAGTTGGACTAGATGACCTTTAAAGATCTCTTCCAACCCAAACTATTCTATTATTCTATGATTCTATTATTCTATGATTCTACCAAATAAGAAGCAATATCTAGGTCCAACTAGCTGAAACTAAGTCAGAGTGGCAGACATCTTTATATCTGTTGTCATGTTCTTAACAGCATTTTTATGTAGTTTTTGCATTCAATACTCTCTCAGTGAATTGGCTTACGGAGTTCTATTAGCATTTTTCATTGTAAATTGTATCACATTGGCAGGTAACATCACACAGTGTGTGCTTTCTGCAAAATGCAGGCGCTCCATAATACTATATTCTTGTTCTGTGGTTTATTGTTTATGTAATGCCAACTGTCAAAACAATATTCATTGTTATTATTGATGTGTTATCTTCTTTGTGTTTTATTCAGGGAGATTTTTGCGATAAATTTTAAAAGCTCTTTGCAAAATACATGTTGAAAGTTTTGCATTATGTTAGTACCTAAGACATTTCTAAAATGGTTGGGGTTTTTTTATAAATTGCAAGTAATGACACAGAGTCTTGGATTTCCAGTAGCAGCTAATGCTAATGCACTGGAAAAAATGTATTGTTAAAATATTCATCTAAAAGGAAAACTCAAGTTTCAATACATTAGGCAAGCTTCAGTTGAAGCTGTAGAAAGCTAAACAACTTTAATATAGGCAAAAATTGATTGATTTAACAGTGATTACAAGATAATATTAGAATAAGGAAAGAAAGAGAAGATAACACCCAAAGCCAGGTCATTCACACAAACCCAATATAATTTCATTAACTTCATTGAAATTATAGAATTTTGTCAAATGTAGGCTGAATTTCATTAAAAATTTTAGGAAATATTGGTTCAATAAAAGATCTTATTTATATTTTACTTTAATAAGAAAAACGAGGAAAGAACTGAATAGACGTATTTCTCCTACCACTCACAAATGAGTGGACAATTGTGGACAACTTCATTATGCTTTTTGTTGTTGTTTTTTTGTTTTGTTTTGTTTTTTCCTATCAAGTTAAATTAATAATGAGCTCAGATATTGCAGAAATACTAAATGTCCAAAGAACCTGAACATTGAAAACATGATGTTTAGGATCCTAGTGTTGTTTCCTCATAGGATCTGAAACAATAACTGATTTTTTACTTACAGAGTCATCAGTCAGTTCCCTGAAGTGCAGTTTGTAGCAGTTCACAAATTCCTAGGAGATTTTCAAAGATGTTTTGCACTGTGCACGATGACTCCCATATTTCTAGTTCAGCAAATTGAATCAATCCATCACAATATCTAGAATGGCAGTATATTAAATATTGTACATTAATCTCATACCCTGAAAAATCAGCTTTTTTTTTCTGATATTCCCACTTTCTGTGATGTTAAACAAATGTTTGCACTGTCTGTGTAGCATCAAGACAGTATTTCTGAGCTACAAAAGAATAAATTAGCATGTATGTATATATATTAGTATGTATATATACACATAAAAAATCTTTCTAATCATAATATTCCTTTATCCATATTATTCCTCATTTGTCTGCTTACTCACACCCTCAATTTTCTCATACCAGGAGCTATGAAGCAATGTTTTTCTTCTTAACTTTGCCTTAATAGTTTCGACAGCCTTTCCTGTCATGCTTGGAGCTCATAGATTTTACTAGCAGATTGATAGCTTGGTGGCTTAGTGGCAGAATTTTCTATTTGTTCTTGATTGCAAGCTTTATGGTTCTGAGTGAGTTTGCAAGCTTGGGGAAGCAAATTACACAGGCTTTCTTGACAACATTCAAACTATTGTGAAAAGCTCATCGTGAAAGTAGTTATAAGAAATTTACAGAAATCTTCTGGGTATAACTTAAAATGTATGGGACCATATTTTCCCAGGTGAAGGTAAGGCAGCAAAAAGAACCACAAAAGTTAGAATATTAAATAGCAATTCCTTGGAATTGTCATTGTGAACAGGTTAGCGTTTCTTGTGATTCTGAGCTGAATGAGATAAATAAGGTCACAGAGGACTTGAAAAACAGGTAATGGTTTTAAATAAATAATTTAATTTCTGATGCACAGGAATGGGATGACTGGTAACAAGATGATTATTTTCTGAACTGTTGTTAATGATATAAAATATTTCAAAATCTGTGGTTTAACACACAATATTTGGAAGACATTCATTCTACTCTAATCAATAGAAATAATCTTCCTCATGAAAATCTAATTTATGATAGTAGAATTTTAGGGTATTGCAAGCCTCTGTGTACTATAGGTAGAAAAACAGAGAAGATAACTGAAATTTAAAATCAATGAAGATGGATAATATATTACATTTTAATGCACTCATGATCACTTCTGTAATACAAATGACAGTGCAAAAAAACATGGTGAAAATTGTAAAGCCTCTTCTGGAAAACATTTCATGATCCTGCTTACAAAGCCTGAACCAGTAACATTTTGTATCCTGAAGGAATGACAGTATTTTGTGACCAATGGAAATTGGGGTGTCTGTGAGTATTTTTCTTGCTTATGAGCTCTAATCCCAGTGACTACTACAATCCCCCCAAGGATTTGACTGCAGATAGGAACAATTATACACTGCAGATATTTGGAGCTATGTGTGCACTGGCCGAACTCTGTTGCTGATTGCCTCTCCAAACGCTGCCAGGAAGAATTCCTGAAGACTGAATTCAGCCTTTCACTTGCTTTTACTCGGCACTGATTTTCAAAAAGATTGTAGAAACCCAGTCATCTCTGATACGTCTAGCTTTTCATCAAGTTTCCTTGAAATTGGCAAGTGGAATAAATCTCTTGCAGGTGCACACTCAGAGAACTCATGATCACAGAAGATCTTTTTCCATTGAAGGGGTGGAGGAAGAAGAAAAAAACCTCACAAACATAAGCTAAATTATATTAAATATATATGTTATTTTTAAAAAATCTGTAATATTCCTATAGCAAAAAGTTAATGTAAATGTCAAAGACCTGATAACAGACAGTGAAGATACATTCTGATACATTCTTTAACCAAAAAAAGCCACATATGAGTGTAGGTAAATTTCCTTTTAAAACAGGTATCCTAGGATATGATTTAATTGAGAAAAAATACAGTTTTCATGTCACATCTAAAGTTAGGGAACAGAATTCATTACACTTTTACCTTAATAAATGCTTTTATTTGAAGAAAAAATCAGCCTCAATAGCTCATAGTGAAGTTATTTATTAGCATTACCATTTGCATCCTCATGGTATTTTGAAGATCTTGAAATAGATTAGAAGGTTAATGTGGGAAGCACTCTAGATACCAAGCAGATGAGTGGGTTGGGCCAAGGACAAGTGATCGATAACACTGCAAGAGAATAATATTAATCCCGTGCTGTAGGCATACTGACAGCATTTGACAATGATTGTCAAGAAATATAGGGATCATAGGCAGCACAGGTTAGAAGATAAACGTTAAGTTTTGTAGAAAGATTGAAAAGACAAGATTTAACTGACTTTTCAAAAAGTAGTGTGAGGCTCTTCCAAAGCATGGGAATCAACACAAAAATGTTTCTCAGAAAAAATACTTCTTTGCCTCATCAGACACAATAATGAAAAGGAACACATGTAATTTGGAATACAGTTATATCAAGTTATCCCTGTCTGATATCAGGTTTCCAGTATTAGATATCATAAAGATAGATTTTGTGGACATAAAAAGAGTTATTAGCTTTTGAAATCAGGATATCTTTAACTTTTTACTGCGGAAGATGCTGGTTGATTTTGTTCTTAAACACAATTTTTATGTTCAAAGAACATTCAAGTCTTCTTCAACCATTATCTACCTCATGTAGTCCTTAATAATATAAGATATAAAAGCAGGATTTATAATTGCTGCTATTAAAATTATGTTATTTAGGAAAAAACATAATTATTTAACTTCGTTTCTAGAGGTTGCTGGTTTACCATTAAAATAATAGATTAAATCCTGCTTCTAGTCACATGCCTAATGATCAACTTCAGGAGAATAAATGAGGACAGGATTTTCCCTTCTGATGATAAGGAATTGAAATGAGCAGCATCAAACTCTTAAGTTTTTTGTATTGGTTGTGTGTTCCAACCATGTCTGTATTTCTTTCTGCAGAGATTTTCCTTTCCCCTTGGAAAAGACAGATCATTTGCTTTCATTTCTTTGACGTTTCATTCATTATATTTTGTGCTTTAAAAGTTGTATGTTCTATATTAGTCAACAAACTCCCAGGAAATGAACAAAGACTTAAAAAAAAAAGAAATTAAAGTGTTGTATGATTCAAGGTATATACAATACAACCAATTCATAAGTAAAGTTGATTTTTCTGCCTGAGGAAAATAAAAAACCAAGGAACTTATCTTTCAGTTTCTCCTCCATGCTCACCCAAATAGCAAGAGGAAAAAAAAAAAGAGTGAGAGAGAGAAATGTTGAGAAAAATTAAGTAAATGAGAAGCCAGTTGTTTAAAATCATAAAATTCAGGCTTGGAAAGTATGGATTGCATATTGATTGCAGAGCTATAACAAATGAAGTGGGCTTTACTTCATTCATAATGAAAATATTTCAAAAATATGAAAAAAACCCCATCCATTGTCTGTGACTAACACTTGCTTACATTAAGGTATGAATGTATGCAGCAGATCCGCATAAAGAGGTCTGCTTAATGATGGAAACAGTTTACATATAATACAGTTTTGGCATTAGAGACCCATTTTTTCTTGCACAGAGCCAAAACTTTCATACAGCATCAAATATCAACATGTTGCAAACTGAGGTAAAAAGGCGTTCAATTAAAAATAAACCAAGCAAGACCTGGGCCGTAATTTACATTCCTCTCTTATTTTTCTTCGTAAGAACAGCGCTTGCTGTATTTTTTCCCTTAGTGTATGGTTAAAGACTATGATTTTTTTCAGTCTTTTCCAGTTTACAGACTCCCACATAAACAATTTTCAAGTACACTTTCAGACCCTAATACTGCCAATTTAAGCCTACTCACAACAAGCTTGCTTTTCTTAGTTACCTTTTCAGTACCTTTTAGAAGCAGTTCACTTACCATACTTAAAAGCCCCTGAATTACAGGACTTTACCTGGGTTTTTTTCCAAAACAAACAAACAAATGGATAGTTAGTGACTATTTAAGTCACAGCTGACCTGGGAAAGAATAGATTTACAAGAAGGACAATAAACCACAAAGGTTTATTTATTACCATGTTACTTTCCAACATGAAAAACTCAAGACAGTTAATATGTCTACGGATGTCTGGTAGTATTCCTGTATGTTTAGCTATGACAGTCTCTAAGGTCAAGCTATAAAGGATTACCATCAAAAGATACCATGACAAAATATCAAGTTTCAGATCTTAAATACCTCAGACATTTAGCTTTATACCAAATGAAGCTGACAGTGTCCCAGATACAGTTCACCCCTTTGTAGTCCCCACACCTCCTGCTATAGTGAATTAGCAACATTTATTCACAGGTAGTGATGGAAGACTGACAAATGGTAAGTGACAGACACCTGGTACATGTTAAAAAAAGATATACAGTTGTTCATTAATCATAGCACATCTTTTCAGCTAGGGAAAGTATATGTCAAAAGAAAAATGTTTCAAAACATACTGAAAAACATATTGTCAAACCTACTAAATGAGATTGTCTTTGTATTATAACAGAGATGTAATGAAGGTTAAGTCAGCACTACAGTTCTAAACTCTTCTTTCTAAGGGACTTGTCAACAATGTAAAACAGAAGTCAAAGATGGGTTAAAGCATGTCATTCTACCTTTCAGTCCAACAAGCACTTTTTACCCCTGTTTTTTTTTTTTAATGCCATTCAGCTCTTTGAATTGAATTTCAAGTTCAGATCCTAAAAAAGTAACAGTTTTCATTTCTCATGTAGATTTGTATTTAACACTTTGGCTTTCCAAAATATTTTTCCTTTGAAAGTACTTATGGGAAACTCTCTTGCCACTCAAAAGAAATAAATACAGATATTAGCTAGTGAACTCTCTCTGCTTTTATTTCCTTTTATTTTAATTGTTTTTGGTAGGGAGACAAGTTTAGCATGACCAAGCTATCTATCATTTCTCCATGCGGCAAATGTAACGTTCTAATGTCAACTCAATTATATGTATGCCTCATTAAAATGAGGATTAGATGGAGTATATGATAGTTCTCATTTCCACAGAATTCCCACTTGAATATAGGATTTCCTGGTTATTTACAATCTACAGGCAAGAGAGCATGTGGAAATAAGAAATCAAGCTTATTGGTCATTCCCAGCTGGTCATCCCAAGGCTCATTATTGCCTCCCAAACCAGACATAGTGTAAGGAATAGTTTTCTAGCTTAGCCCTGTGATTATGGATATTTTCCTTAATTTTCTATTCCCATTGTTAAATAGTGAGAAGAGAAGATCTGCTTGCTCAGGTTCTTAATTTAAGAAGGCCACACACAGAAGAAAGGAGAGGAGTGGTACAAATAAAGTTAGACTTTAGGTAAGTATTTACTGCTGAATACAAGAAGGATGGGGAAAGGAGGAAACTCATGATCGGACAGTCAATATTTGAATCTAGGCATTCCCAGATTACCTGACAGTATATGTAGTTCTAGCAATAGCTGTTGGGCTGTACCACATCCCAGGTAGCATACAGTCCCTATCACATGTATGTGGAGGGGAAATATTGTACAGAACTTAGCAACTGCCTGGAGAATTGAATAGAGGTACATATGCAATGCCCACCACATTTGTTTGTCAGAGCAGAGTAATATGAGCACACAGACATAGTCCAGAGCTACAAAAGGGCAGAAAGGGAATCCAGCTGTGCAGGAGTATTAAGGAAATCATTTAATCTACTGCACATCTCCATAGCCCGAAGGCATGAGCTAGAACATGAGATTAATTTATGCTAATGTAGGTTTTTATAGTGTCGTTTTTCAGGCACTATAAACTCAGGAAGAATAGAACTGTAAGTAGTATACTATGATGAGTAGCATGATGAATGAGAAAGACGATGACAACAAAGGGAAAAAAAATCCGCAGGCAATATATAACAAGTCAGGAGCTTCTTAGGCAATCATAAAAGAGTTTGCTTTTTTATGATAAAGGTTAACATATGCAGGTGTGTTAAACACTAGTAATTTATCTGTACAATTTTCTGCATTATAATCACAAGAGTGGGTTATTTTCAGATGCCCCTTTCTATGTTAGTTGATTAAATAGTTCAATAAAATCAAAATCAAACCAAGTCAAGGAAAGAGACACCCTGTATTTTACAATACAACATTAGCAGCAGGACTTTGTTAAATTGGAGGTCAATATTGGGTTTTTATGAATCATACTTGTTCAGCTTTATGAGAAAAATAACCTTTGAACTTCAAGTTTCCAGATGTTAGTATTTGCTGTGCAATGGTCAAAACAGATCCGTAACTGTAACCCACACTGAGAGCTGGCGGGCTTCCATAATCAAGCATATCGTATTATTCTTTAACTATATCATCATAACTAGGGTGTGTCATATATATGGACAGAGTTTTTCATAAATCTTTACAGCACAATAGTCTCCAAAGGAATCTATAAGAAATTAATTTTCTTGAGATAGTGTGTTTATTTTCCTTTACTTTGGCTAGTCTCCTGATAAAACAATTTTCCCTATGAGATTTAGGAAAAAATCAATAAGCAAAGCAAAATTTAGTGTTATATTGATTTATTCAAATGAATTTAAAGTAGTTGGCTATCCCATGCTTCAGTGCCTCACCTTGACATGAAACTGCACAATAACACAATAAAAATATATATGACGTAAGGTTTAATCAAAACTTCCCAAAATCCATTCTGTCTTCTCTCCCAGAACTTGCAGAAAGTTCAGCGTTCCCTGAAAATTTGGTCTCTTTTGGGGTGGGAAGGAAGAGAGTGCCTGAGTTCAGGCCTCTTCTCAGAGGAAGACATAACAGGTACTTCATTTATAAAGAAAGAAACGCCCAGATCCTTTCTACCGATCTCAGCTGCATATGCAGAAGTGCTTTTCTTACAAATATGTACGTAGTGTGCTTAAAGGTTAATCCGTGGTGGAATCACAAATAGGACAAAAATCACTACGAACAAAGCTCAGAGGATGTGGGGGTGAAACCAACCACCTATCTTACTGTAACCTAGAAAACATATGAAAACATAATTATATCTTTTTGTGGAGTCTCACAAAAACACAACCTACTTCTTTAAACCATCGAAAGCATAGTACTTCAGATTGCTTTATTCTGTGACTGGGTCTCCAGTGCTCCATGCAATTCTACAGTGAGTAAAAAAGCAAGAATGGAGGGGAGCTGGAAGCTATGGTAATCATCTGGCAATCTAGGCAGTGTTGTATAATTCCTTCTATATTTAACGTCATTAGCATACATCCTTTTCCATTATTCTGGTTTATTGTTTATTTTTTGATAGCATGTGGCAACATGAAGGCAAGAATATTACTGTGGTAGTCATTAAACAACCACAAAAGAAAATTAATTACCTGTTCCCAAATTATTTATAACCTTATTGTAAGCTGAAGATAAAAAATAAATACAGATAGGGAGATGGGAGAGTACCTGGATGGATTCTGACCTTCTTATCCTGATAGCTATAACCATATAGGAAAAGTCTGCTGACATCCCAGCTATGGAGACTCACAAAAACAATTAAGTCTTCTGAGATATTTCTGGGAATTTTTTTCTCATATATGAAGGATTATTTTTAACTTGTCTTGCTATCTCAGCTGTATGTGACAAAAAGAAGATTTCCATGAACGATAAGCTTAGAGGAGATTGTCATAAAATTAAAGAGTCATTCAAGGTTGATAGAACAAATTGCTGTTTCCCCAATCTTTTCTCATCATTGTCAACAAAGTTTATGTGATTCTTAATACTTTTTTTTTTGCTTTTTTCTCCCTTTGAAAGGCATGTTTATTTCTTTGTTTGTTTTTTTAAAGACCAATGTTGGCAGGCCGATATTTATGAGAAGTATTTTATAAGAATAAATCAGACAACACTTGCAATGAATGCATAAATTTTGATAAGGAAGTAAGTATTTCAATTTCATGCCTACGTGAGGTTACAAACCAGAGTAAAAAACTGGTATTTGAAAAATTACTTTTGAGCTACTAGCAATGCAGTCTGTTCAATTTCTCTTTCTGAAGGACTACATATGAATATCAATTTGTAATTTTTCAAATTTTTTTTCTTTACTTTTTTCTGACCTGTGTAATATTAAAATTTAAAAAAAAAAAGATGCCAAAAACTCACAGAAGCTCATGTAAGATAAGATAGACTCATGGGCAATCTTATGTGTTCAGGCTTATCCCAAGCAACAGTTTTGAACCCACTTTATGAAAACCCTGTAAATGAATACAGATTGTGTAAAATTTTAATAAGAGGATTGGTTTATGAAAAATATGTAAGGTTCGTTGTTCAATGTAATTGTAGAAGAATTTCAATTTATAAAATTCACATTAGAAAATCAAATCTCTGCCTGTTGCAAATGTAGGCTTGGACTGAGAAATGAAGCATCTCCTGTGGCTGATGTTTCAAATTTCAAAGGATGTCTTCACTTCTTGATTATGTCTGGAAGAAGAGACAAATACATTGTCAGTCTAAATGTTACCTGCCATAACTTCGTGTTGTCATCATCGTCTGGAGATTTTAACAGGAAGATTGTTTGTATATGCTCTATAATGTATATAATGTGTTTATATTTATAAATATCTTATGCCTGTAGATATATTTAAATGTTACCTGAAGTTTGTTACATGAAGCATTGCCCCCAATGTTGGAAAAACATCCCTAAAAGGAATAAAGATGGTTATTTGGTGTCCACACTTGAAAAGAATCTTTTTGTTGTTGTTTTTGACATTTACTGAAATCCTTGTGCATGTGCATATGTTTGCCTAGAAATAGTTTTCTAGTTTGGTTTGAGTTAACTTTCCTTTGCATCCATTCATGTCATTTAGTATAACGTTCCCTTGGATGTATACGAAAATTTAACAGAAGAGTAAATTAAAGAAAGAAAAACCTTCCTTATATGAACATTCAAAAGTTTTATGGAAAAATCTACCATGAAGAACAGACTAATTAATTCCACAGTTCTGGCTTGCAATATATATTGAGAAGAATTTCTTGAAGTGCTTATTTGTGTGACAGTACCAAGACTACATTTCAAACTCATAGCTACCTCATAAGACTACCCCAGGTGAAAAAAGAAAAAAAAAAATTATTTTTTTCATTTATTCCAATATTGGTGAGCTGGGTGATTTGATATATATATTTTGGAATTTACATACACATGACTTCGCATAACTAATGTGTCTTATTCTTAAGTTAAACTACTCCCAACTGGCAAGAACCATTTTTTTTTCTTCAGTCTATTGTTGGGTCACTGTGAATCTCGCATTATGATGTGTGATGAGAAAGTACTCAAGAGGTGTTTGCTTGATACACAGAAATAAAACATGTCACCAGCAGGATGCATCAGAGCACACATTCTCCCAGAGTTCTGCATCCTAATTCTAATCCATCCAGTCATTTAATTTGACTGCAATTAGCATCCTCTTTGATGATTTCTTTTCAATCTTTTCAGCTGCTATAAAAACTATAAACTGATCCAAATTATATCCTCTGATCCAAGTGGAGTTTGAATTTAAACTTCAAGAAGCAGCTTGACATAACTGATCCTCTCCTAGAAGGGAATTCAGTAAGTATCAATCTGAAATATATGTTTAGATAGACAATATCACTGAAACACATGCTATACAACAAAAGGAATTTCAGTTAATCTTAATTCCCCAAATTATTGCTTTCATTTTACAAAAGCTAAAGAAAACCTGATTAAAACTCAATTTCTTCAATCACTTCATTCCATTTCAGTAAATAGGCTGAAATGGCAGTATAACCCTAGCTGTAACTATGCAGTACACTCCTTTTTTCCCCTTTTGTCTGTATCCTCACCTACCTCGCAGTTTAAATCTAATCAGTAGCCAATCATGTTGCATATATTTTGTAGTGCTTCTGATGTATCTTCTTTCCCTGTAGGGCATTCTTACTGTTCTTCGGTTGTCTCACAAGCACACAGCAGCTTGTGGTCCTGAGAGTCTGACTCTGACGCATGCCCCCACTTCAGGAATCTTTACAATAAGATTTCTTTCAGATGCCAGTCAGAATGTCTAATTCTTGCTTTTTAAATGAAGCTTGGGGTCTTTTTAGGGATTGTTTTGTCTTTTGTTAACACTTATCTCCACAATGTTCAGTCACAATTTCTCTAAGGAATGAAAGGAAAGGAAAATTGGGACAGAAGTGGATTTGAAAACTATCCCTTTTTTATTTAAGAGTTATTTTTACACAGGCATGACCTTCTTCTGGATGGCAAAATTAGTGTTTCATATATATCTGTGTGTTCACCTTTAAAAAACTACCAGGAGAGTTTCTTCAACTTCGTATCATTTCTGAACTCAGAAAGAGTAAATTGGTGGCCACCTATTTTGTTGTGCTGATCCTTTCCAGATACACACACATCCTGGTGCTGGCTGAGCTGGCCACAGTGGAGCTTAAGGGCTGGATCAGAACATCACTGAAATAAACCTGACACACTATACCATAAGCTTAATCATTTGACCCATGTTCAAGACTTTCTGGTTGTGCCTACAAGTACATTGCTATAAACACAGCTGCTCCTTGCCTTCCCTGGAAAAAAAAATGTTGCCACACATATTCCATAGACTCTATGTCCTCTGGAGGGTTCCCCATTTCCTAGCTGCAGCTTCTTCCTGCACTCCTTACCATATAGCTGAGCAAATACTGCACACAACATGGCATGAAGGGGTAACCCAAACATATAATAACATGAGTGTTCTTACTTCAACACATGATTCCATGTTGTAGCAAAAAAGAGTTGAAAGCTTTTTCAGAACACACTGAATGTTTTTTTCATCACAAACGAAAACATTTATTTTGGTTTTATTTTTCCCACACTGTTCATTCACTGGTAATCTCTTCCCAAAATTGTGTTCCAAATTAAAACAATTTAATCCCAAATTATGGGTTTTTTTTAAAGAAAACCCCAAGCCCTGCAAAAAGCAAAGCAAAAAATCCAACCAACCAACCAGCCAAACAAAAAATCTTTTCCAAATTTGTTTCAAATCTTGTTTATTTAGGTTTAATATTTCAATCAAATATTATTATGCTTGTAATCTGAAAAGACTGGTTTCTCTATTATAGGTAAAGTACTTGTACAGCCTGACTAGACTAATCAGTTGGAGAAAAGGGGTATTCTTAAGGCCCAGTATGAATCAGCTTATTTGCCTACACATTTTTGTTTGTTTGGGCGTTTGGAAGGAGGGATTGCTGTTTGATGGTTTTGTCAGGAATAATTTTTTTCAATGGAAGCAGGTAACCGATGACAGGCCACCGTGGAAATACTACCCTGAACTTTATCCTCTGGCTAATTTGCAATGGCTGCTAGCCAATGTACAGGAATTTCCATACTAGAGATGGCTATTTGGGGGTCTGATATCTATACCAAGAGTTCAAGGGACACAAAACAGGGAAGTGGATAAGAATAGGGAAAGTCCATATAGATTTCAGGAGCTGTAGTTTTTGCTTGCAGTAGAGAGTAGTCATCATGATTCTGTTCAAGAATACAGCTATTTTGAAACGGATAGAGAAAGTTCTATTGCATTAACAAATATAAAGGGGAAAAAAAAGTCTCTGTCAAGTCCCTGCCTCATTAATTACACTGCCATTCACACAATGGCTATAAATGGAGAATAGACACTGGTAGGTAGAATTCATTTCACAAACCTTAAATACCTAAAATATTGATATCTGTAACTGAAATACCCACTTTGCTATCTTTTTACTATGAGTGCATAGCTAAGCCTCTTTAGGGGGCTATTTATTTTATCTTAAGATAAACATTTATAGTAAGTGTCACAAGAAGAAAGAGAACACCAGACAACATGACACTGCTGAGAAAAAAATTATTCAGTGGACCAAGTAAGGGATAGGCTGCATCTTGAAAAGCTTTACACGAAGACTCACATAGACCAAACTGAGACCACAACAGTTACCTCACCAGTGGGCTGAGACAGCCGAGCCTAGGGGAAACATGACTCTGGCTCAGACCAGTCTCAGCATCACGCTCTGGCTGGGGACTGAGTACCAACACATAGTTGGTACACTACATGTACCCTCCCCTCTACATGCTGCTGGATGTTGGATGTCTATGTAACAACACTTCGCCCCAGTCTCTCTTACGGGACAGGGAGGGGTTTATAGGCACAGGCTGCCAGTGTAATCAGTCCATGAGGATATCATGATACAGCTTTTCAGCAGTTTCAGGTGGTTTTGCCCTGTTACTCATCAATCCGTAGCCTATGCCAAGCCTCATCGCACTCAGTTTTGGTTGCGCTGTTCTATCTATTTAAAGGCGCAGGAGC
>NW_009209908.1:0-13304 GCF_000690835.1 Fulmarus glacialis
GCGTGTGAAATTGGTTACTTGCACGCCGGCACAAATCCACTTTTTGGACAACAACTGCACTATGCAGACCGACATAGTAAGGAATTAATTACTTTTTTTTTTTCATTTTGGAAGCTCTGACTTTTTCGCTGCACCACAAAGCTTCATAAAGTTTTCTAAGTGGCTGATTTAAGTCAGTAGGTAATACAGCTGTAGAAAATAATACATTTGTATAAAACAAGCAGAGTGTTTTGTTGAGTAACGCAGTAAAAACGTTCGTACCAAAATTGGGCAGATGAGCCCTGATTTGTTATAACATGTCTTTCTGTGGTTTCACTTTATGAAGAAATATTCAATAGTTTCTCCTCAGAATTTTTTAAAACAATATATCAAGAAAACAGAAGAGATCAGATAGGAACTTGAAAAGCTTTTCAGTATAATGTATGATGTGACCTGAAAAAGATTGAATTGAACCACAACTTGGAATGAGCAAGGAGTTAAATTTTTCATTTTCCATAAAGTCATTCCTCAATTTGAGGAGGTATTTTACTGAAAATAAGAAGTGACTGCCAGCAAAATATCAATAGAAGCTGTGCAAAGGAGGGCAATTTGGGGATTTGTCTTTGAAAAGCACAGCCCTGAACTGCACATCAAAACACAGTAGTTCTCACAAAAATTGTATGTATTTTTGTCACAGACAAAATCTTACAGCTATCAGAAAACTCAAGACTTTTCTGTGTAACCTCACTGAAAATATGCAGATGAAAAATATGCATGAAAATAGCAATCAAGGAGAGGAAAACTAGCTGTGTGTTGTCACACCTGGCAGATTGATGGCTGAAGGAGGAACTGGGATTCTAACTGAACAACTTAATAAATTGAGCTGAATTAGATGAAAAATGCTTAATTGTTAAATATCATGATACTTCTAATGCAATAGAATATTAAGCACAGGAAATATAATGATCCATTCTGTATTCTTCAGTTATCTATCAGAGTAACAATGAGAAACTCATTGTGAAAAGTGGGAATGATCTTTTTAGCAGAAAAAATAGTCAGGCAGCTTCTAGTACGCATATTAGTCTTTCTGTTCACAGGAAGCTCTGAATGACTTGAGCAATACATCAACAGCTCTGGGGGGCAAAAACTACTTCTTGGCTCTGGATGTCCCATAATTTGCATGAAATTCAGTTAATTAGTGGCCATTCAATACATATTTTTCCCTTCCCCGACTTCAACATCCTTCTCTTCACTGTGTAACTGCAGTCTTCCTGCAGCTTTTATAGGGACACCCACTGGACAGTCTCTGGCAAGAACAGCATTTCTAGTTTGTGTAGGATTATTCCTTGTCAAAGGAACTCTGATGACAACACCAAGCCTTCATAAAAGACACATGAAGATGCTTTTTATACTCCTGATGCTCTTGTGTCCAGCCTTGGTTCTCATAACCACAATAACAGAGGTCCACTCAATCTCCCCGGAAAATGCTGATTTTTCTGGAACAAATCACAGAATCACAGACTGGCTGAGGTTGGAAGGGACCTCTGGAGGTCATCTTGTCCAACCTCCCTGCTCAAGCAGGGCCGCCAAGAGTCAATTGCCCAGGACCATGTCCATGGCGCTTTTGAAGATCTCCAAGGAGGGAGACTCCACCACCTCTCTAGGAAACCTGTGCCAGTGCTTGGTCACCCTGACAGTAAAAAAGTGTTTCCTGATACTCAGTAGGAACCTCCTGTGTTTCAGTTTGTGTCCACTGCCTCTGGTCCTGTCACTGGGCACCACTGAAAAGAGCCTGGCTCCGTCTCCTTTGCAATCTCCCTTCAGGTCTTTGATATCAATCATGATGAGATTCGTTGACATTGAAGACACCCACCCTGTGCCTTCTCTTCTCCAGGCTGAACAGTCCCAGCTCTCTCAGCTTTTCCGCATATGCAAGATTCTCCAGTCCTTTAATCATCTTCATGGCTCTTTGCTGGACTTTGTCCAGAATGTCCATGTAACCCTTGTACTTGGGAGTCCAGACTGAACCCAGCACTCCAGGTGAGGCCCAACCAGTGCTGAGGAGAGGGGTAGGATCCCCTTCCTTGACCTGCAGGCAACATTCACCCTAATGCAGCCCAGGACACCTTTAGCCTTCTTTGTGGCAAGGGCACATTGCTGACTCATGTTCAACTTGGTGTCCACCAGGACCCCCAGGTCCTTTTCTGCCAAGCTGCTTTCCAGCCAGGCAGCTCCCACCCTATATTGGTGCCTGGGGTTGTTTGTCCCCGGGTGCAGGACTTTGCACTTCTCCTTTTTTGAACTGCGTGAGGTTCCTGTCATCCCATTTCTCCAACCTGTTGATGTCCCTCTGGATGCCAGCACAACAGTCACTCCTCAAGTTTTGTACTTTGCGCACAAGCTTGCTGAAGGTACTGCCCCATCATCCCAATGATTGATGAGGATTTTAAATACGATTGGACCCCATATTGACACCTGGGGTACACTGCTGGTGGCTAGCCTCCAACTAGACGTTGTTCCACTGATCACCATCCTCTACGTCTGGCCATTCAGCCAGTTTTTTGTCCACCTTATAGTTTGCTCATCCAGCCTATGCTTCATCAGCTTCTCTATGAGGATATCATGGGAGACAGTGTCAAAAGCCTTCAGGTCAAAAGTCAAGGTAGATAATATCCACTGCTCTCCCCTCATCTACCAAGCCAGTCTTTCATCATAGAAGCTTATCAATTTGGTCAAACATGACTTCCCTTTAATGAATCCATGCTGACTTCCTAGAAGTGTCTGGGAGATTTTCCCATAACGGTGCCCTGTAAGCACTACCTTGCTTACATGGAAATGCTGGAGGTGACCTTGCTTAAGCCCCATTTTATTGATTTTGTGATTCCTTCCTTTCACATTACCTCATGCCTTTTCCTTGTCAGCTGTGTCTATCACTCCTTCACAGAGTTGCTAATTACTCTCTCCCTTCCCTGTCTTTCCTAGTTTAAAGCCCTCCTTGCCTGGTCAGCCATCCTCCTGGCAAACATACCTTTGCCCCACTTAGGGAGATCTGCATCTCCCAAGCAGATGCTGATCTATGTATGGTGTCCCATGGTTGTAGAACCAAAACCCTGTTGCCAGCAGCAGCTCTGCAGCCTGCATTATCAGTGCCCTCCTCCTCTCACCTCTCCCCTGACCAGCAGGATTGAAGAGAACACCACTGGGCTCCCTGTGCCCTTGACTACCAGCTACTATGGAACTAGAGTGACAGGGATACCCAGGTTGAATAAAGATTTGAACATAGCACCTGGCTCCCTATATTGCATTTCTTCAAGGTATTTTGGGACAGTATTTAGAGTGCCTCATGTGACCCCTCTCCCAATCCCATCTCTGTATACGGATGTGCAAGTATAAAACCTGGCTTCTCCTGGGAGCAAGGGTGGGGATGTGGTCATTCATTGCATACAGTTGGCATGTGGACCCACAGAGTGTAATGAGGACTCAAATGACAAGGCTTTAGTTTGGGAAATCACAGGAGCTATGTATCCAAACACTTTGAATCAACTTTCTGCCTTAGGGTAGAAGTCAGCTTCTAAACATTCAGGGACTAGGTGTTCCCTCCTCCAGTAGAGTCAAACTGCTTCTTTCCAGCCCTCACAGTTTAATAGATAGCTTGTGGAAAATACAGACTTTAAAAATAAATGTCAGCAGAGACATTTCTTCAGCACAAGGCATCTGTATTTTGAATGATCCTTTTATCCTGATTTGTCTTCTTCAGGCATAGCTACAATGACCAGTGTAATAAAAATGTTGTATCTTGGTCTCTGCTTGGTCTCTGCATTCTTGTTTGTCTCTCTCTGTTTATCCCAAAACAGTGCAGACCTTCAGAATGCATCTGGACGGCATTTCACCAATCAAAAAATGGCTTCTTCCTTCCCCAAATAATTTTTTTCTATGAACTTTTCCTTTACTTTTTCATTTTTCTTCTCTTCTGACTAGCAGAATGAAAACTGAAGAAAACAGCAACAAAATTCCTGAAAAAGAAAAATGCCACTGCTCAAAGCCCCGAATCAAAATATTAATACTTCACTGAAGAAATTGTTTAGCTTTCAGTACAGAAGGAGCAGTGACAGGTAGGTGGGAATCTTTGTACAGCACACCACATAACAGGTCCTCTGCACACCTAACACTCTTCAGGCAGTCCCCATTCTTGTTCTCTCTCTGTCCCTCCCATTTACATGTAGCAATGTTTTTCTTCTTGTGTTTTTTGTCCAAATCATGTTTTAGACCTTCCAAATCCATCTGTTTTTTTGCCTCCAGCCACTGACCTACGGAGCACTATCATTGTGCCATGTGATGTGGACATCATTATGATCTCCAGTAGTTGACTGGCACTAGACCAATTCAATCAGCTTTTGAACTGATTATATTAAAATGCAACTGGTACAGAGAAGTGTATTTAAATTCCCAACTCACGACTACGTGAATCCTCGTGTGGAATCTCTCTGGTGCTGGTGTTTCTGTCAGCTTACACAGAACATCCCTTTATGTTAGATTTCTGCCTTTTTAATGACATTTAGTTTTGTTTTTAAGGCTTATTCTTTTTCTAGACATTCCAGCCATTCTGCCTTTCATTTTAATGGAGTAGTGAAAATAACGGGACCAGGTGTTATTGTGCCCTATACTTGTGAGCACTTAGAGTGTTCTTAGGAATTTCCTTTATGTAAATGACAATCTTTTCTTCAATTGGCTTTTATTGATCAATTTCTCCCTGATGAGATGAACCTTTTACTGCTTTGGGATACTTTTAAACATTTTTCTCTAAAGGCTAGCCAGCTGACCTGGGGAAAAATAACAGATTTATGATTCTGTGGCTGATTAGAATAATAGAAGAAAAAGCCAGAGTGAGTCTAATTGAACAGGTGTTTTCTTTTCTAAATGGGAACCCAGATCCATTTAACTTCAGCCTGTTTTGTACAGATTTTTGATGTTTCACAAAAAACGTGAAATATGCAAGCCTTTCTCTAAAGCACTATTTCTTCTATTAATTGAAGATAGGTCAAAAATGCCATTTGTATATGAAGGGTGTCTTCTAATTGTACAAAAAACACCCAGAAGAACATTTTTATTGACTGAAAGCAAAGGATAACTTAGAAAACAGCAACAGAGATACTTTGATACATTTAAAAAAAAAAATTCTTTATTCTTGACAAAAGCATTTGATAAAATTGACTTTTTTCTAATTAAAAAAAATATTTTTTTTTTTTTCTCATCACATTCTCTCTTTATTTCTTGTGCTTTGCCTAGTTCTAGTTACATTCTGTCCTGTATCCATTTCTCATATACGGTGGTATCTTTCTGCTGGCATGTGCAGATTCACAAAGTATTCATTACTCATATGAAGACACTTTCCCATGTCTACCCTATGCAGTGTGCTTTTCCCCTCGGTTTTTCACATATTTGCAGTAGCTAGTGAGTTAGAGAGCCATTCTTGGGGCATTGTGGCACAGTGAAATTGATGGAGAGCACTGAGCTGGTTTAATGCACTTATCCTGAGTCCAGAGGGGCTGAGGGACAAAGTATTTCCCTTCCTACTTGTAGTGAAGCAGTTGTCCAGCCAGAGCTGGAGCCCTCCATAAAGGGAAGAAAGTGTTGTGAGATGAGCTGGGTAAAGCACAAGGCTCCCAATGTCTGAGAAGAGGGAGTAAAGATGTTGGGCAGACTTCAGTCAAAGATCACTTCTTTAGGGAGTGAAAATTGCACTGAGCAAAGGATCTGAGGTGTCAGTTCCTGGTGAGCAGTGTTAGGGACCTTCTCGGCTGTGTGGGCTGAGGTGGTCTTTAGGTGGGCTTAGACTGGATTTCAGGAGGAGGTGGGTCAGAAAATGGATGCTCTGAAATGGTATGGGGAACCAGTCTATATGGGAGCATCAGTCTTCCATGCCTGGATCAGACATCAATGGGGGTTCTCACATTGCATCCTGGAACAAGAGCTTCATGTTATGTAACAGGGAAAATGGGTGAAATCACTGCAACCTTAAGCACATTGCCTATGTAACTTCGACTGCCATGTGCTTATGCATATTTTGCCTTCCTGCCCTTCTTACCACAAGGAGGTATTTCACTGACACTGAGTCTTTTCTGTTGAGGACCAGAAGTGTCCTTTAAGCTGTGACCTGGCTTAGTACTGGTTTCATCAGTGGTTGCTCTTCCTAACATTGTGGCAGTGATGTCTTCCTCTTCTCCATATAGGTGTTTGGCAGATGCACACTTGTGAGCGCAGGATGGTAAGCATTCAGCCATGTGTGTTGCTCAAGAAAATCAGCAATATTTAATTCCTACATGGACAGGTTCAACTAGCAATGTCCTGAGACACAAATGTATTTTTGCTTTTGTTTGCCCTGGTATTTGGTTTATAATTATCCTTTTAATACAATTCATGCTGTAGGAATTTGTCTTTTCTCTATTATTTTTGAATATTACATACAACCACCCAGCAATTAAACATTTTTTTCTTTCCTTTAACAGATGGTATCAAAATCCGCTTTTTATCTGTTAGAACCAGGTCAGTACCTGTCAGGAAATAGTCTATAACTCCTTTTTTTTGTTTTTTAATGAAGTCTTCTTTGGCTTCCTCATCACACTGTGGATTACAGATATTCAAACAATCCCACTGTTTTAGAAATCTTATTGTAGACATTTACAATTGGAAATGAAAATCTTTTCTGTTCACTGTAAAGGCAACCCAGAGAGTTAATATGATGTGGTAAAATACGGGAGATGATAGATAGATAGAAAGAATGCCTTTTCAATATCAGAAGGAATGTCTAGTGATAAGGAGGCATGAAAAGAGAACTATAGAAATTCATGTCTAGGCAGAAAAAAGACTGAAAATGACAAAAGAGCCTACTCTGTCTAGGGCTGAGAAGTTCCAAACAGAAGTAACAGTGAAAAATTATGTCTACTTTTTACAAATAATCCCAATAATATTTTATTCCCTTTAGTGCTAGGTGTATCTCAGAAGTTCATTCCTAACAAACACTTGCAAATGTCATGTCTCACAGAAAGCTGATCTGAATGAAAATTCTCACTTCCTTTCCATCCCTCCAGCATGGTTCTCATCAGGCATGGGTGTTCCTAGAAAACCAGGTGCTAAAGTGACTGTGTAGGGAGGGATGACTTACAAGCAGCAGTCATCTCACTTCTTCCCCCTCCCATGATTCTCAGGAGAGCTGCTTGCCTGAATCCTTTGTAACCCACATCAGTCATGACAGCATGGTTCCGTGGGAGAGGCAAAACTGAGTTCCTGGGCATGGTACCTCCTTTAGTGGCAGACCTGCATCTGCAAGGGGATACCTGTGTACAGCCTCATAGGGGACAACACAGCCTGTTAACAGTCCTCATAGAAGTGGCCTGTTTGATACAGAAAGAGGCTACTGCAGTCCAAGGTCCACCTGCAGTGACTTGGCTTGCAATTATTAATACAAATCCCTCAAGTCACAGGGCAGTGAAGAGCCTCAAGTCACAGGGCAGTAAAGAGCCTGGAAAGAATGTTAGCAGGCAGACCATTTCCATCCTTTCATTAAAGGTATTCACCACTGTCTGGTGACTGGGGGGTTCTTCTCCCATCACTGGAGAGCAGGTTCCTCTGTTTTTTGCAGAAGATGATTACCACTGTAAGATGTTAAAGCCTTCCTTGCAATCACAGTGTCCCTCAAAGAGCTTATTTCCAACTCGCTACCAGTGATGTAGCGAATCTCCTAGGTATATGTATTTGCCCACAGGTATCCAGAGGTGATTTGATCCCACCTCTCTCAGATCCCACCTCAAGACTCCTGTTTTGAGATTCTGTCTCTCTACAAAAGGTGCTTAAGTGGGTAATTTGGAGCAGACATCTGACTTTCAGACAGCTGCATTTGAACCAATAGAACCTTCACCTTAGGAGATCTATAGCCAGCTATTGTGCAAAGAGCATCAGTATCTCTCTCTGACTCATGGAATAGGTTGAACACTGACTTTCATCTGAAATGACTGCCTCCACACTTTGCCATGGTGTTGTCGCAGAATAATACAGTTTATATCCCCATTCCCTACCGCTAATTGCTGAGTCAATGGAATAATTGCTTAGGCATGTTCTCTGCATCTGCAAAAAGAAAAAAAAAAACATCATCCAGGATCTACAGGTCCATCCCTGAGACATATTTGACCCACTTCAGGCAAATGAGATAGGAATAACCTGTGGTTCCAAGCTGTTTGAAAGGGACTGGCTTCTATAATTATCTTCACAAGGAGCACACAGTTTCTGAAGGCATCCCAGAGTTATGAAGGTTTATTAAGAAGAGATATACCAGAATGTATCACAATTCCATGGCAGCCGGAAATACAAATGAATTAAAAGAACTGGGGAACATCATTCCAATGCACAACAGTGTTTGCAATGGTGACTGTTGGCAGCGGGATTCTGAAGATCATTGGTTAAAATAGTTACCACTAAGTTGTGGACCTTACGTGTTCTGGGAGTTAAGATACACATCCCTCTTCCATGTTGGTGAGTATGAATGAGGCTGTAACTAGCACTTGCCACCCTTCTTGTGGTGGCATGGCTGGCATGGCTCCACTGTGCAGAACTACCCCAAACAAATTGTAGCAAGAATCAGTAGGCACGATTGGCTCAGTGCAACACCATGGACCAGGTTAAGTTTCATGATAAGCACTCATGCCAATACCAGTTTTCTCCTACCCCTTAGTAGCCCAAGGATGGGTCACCAACCAAGATTCTTGAAGAAGAGGCAATACTACTGATGGCAAGTTCTGAAACTTCTTTGAAGCTGGGAGTAGGTAAAATTTGCCACTGCAGCTTTTTTTTCCTTTCTTTGCACCAAATGTTCTATTTTACTGCTTTTATCCGAATGCTATACTTCAGTTGGAGATGTATCTGGTATGCAGGATGCTATAACACCAGTACCGAGGCCATGGTTTTCTGCAGCATACATCACGTAAGAACAAAATTAAGCCTAATATGCAAAGTGTTTTATTACGAGCCTTATGAAGACCTAGCTAAAATCATCATAGCAAGAAATTATAATACACATGCATCTGAATTCCAGCCATCACTGAACTTTTTGCCAAGTCATTAATATACAAGTAAAATGTATGGTTATGAATAGATGGGACAAAGTTTGTCTCAGACAGAAAAATCCCTAGGACTAAAATCTTCTGTGTTAATGAAAGAGAAAGAAGGTGTGGACATGTGAAAATTTGCAGGCTTGATCTAATAACAGCTGAGTATCCATTACCAGCAATTTCTACAGTTATGAAAAACCGAACTGAGACTTAGCTGCTTGGAGCCTTTTCCCATGGTCATTCTCAGCAAAGGAGAAGTTGTTTAGTGGTTACATTTGGTACTTGAGTGTGTCTCTAGCATTAACTGTAGCTGCATATCTTCCGCATGATGTTGTTTCAGATTAGTTAGATTCCTGAAAATAAAGCACAGTAGAAACCAGATGCACAAATATTGAACTCTATCCAAAGTGCAGGTGATCTGAGTAACAAAAGCTGTTTTACTCTGGACTCTCTGGCAAAACCTCCAAAGTTGTTAAAAAAACTCAAACACAGTTCTTGGTGGGAATATAAGATTTTTGCTTTCTGTGATTGGGCATGGGGTGGGGGAACGATTTAAAAAAAAAAAAAACAAAACACAAAACAAAAAAAGGTAGACATTTTCTGAGAATCCAATTTTTCTTCTTTCTTCCCCAGGGAAACTTTATCTGCGAGCATGCTCAGCTCCTGGGGAACAACAAGAAAACAAAATTATTATGTGCTATTAAGGGAAAAAAAAAAATCCCAGAAATAAATGACAACTCTCTTTGTCTAGTAAGGACAAAGGAAGGCAGTGTCCCTGACCAACAGGCAGAGTGGCTTTGGGCTGCCATTTAAATTCTTGCTTCTACAAAGAAGGCAATTCTGTACTGGAAAAGAAATGAAAGAAAATGGAGCAGTGGAATTGTTTTTTAAAAGAAAGTCACAAAAAGCACAATAGTGGCCTTTGCTCAAGAGATGTTTGTGCATCCTTGTGGAGGGAAGAAGGGCTTAGCCACTTGAGCTTGTTTGAAGCAAAAGACATATTTGTCTTAGGTGGACAGAAAATGCATATTGCTGGTCACGTGGCAAGAAAGGAGTAGTGTTTTGCAGTGGTCTTCATAGGACAAGGCAATACTCTGAGGGAGGGAGGGAGGAATGCAGAAGGTAGGCCTACATGTTCCAGGGTTTGGAAAAATGTCTTGTTTTCTGAAACTTGGAACCTAAAGTCATCCTTATGCTAGCTGCAAGACTAAAATGATCAATGATATTAAAAACGTGTCCAAAGAGGTACAATCTAGGGAAGCAGAAGCCTTGTATCTTGCCAAGTCTTCTGCCACTGGATTGCTACATGACTTCAGCTGGAGGCAAGTGTGGGCCACAATGTCTTCTAACTTCTCTTAAATCCTACTTGCAGACAGGAAATAATCCAGAGAATAATTCATTTTTCTCAAAGTATAGTCCTCCATGCTGGACACAGTACTGCAGCTGAAACCTTTTCCCCTCCCCCAAAGTGTATATTCAATATTTCTATTAATACATCCCAAGAAAGGTGCAGTAGCATCCTGCTGCTGTTTGTGAGTTAATTTCACCCTCAAAACCCCTGACACTGTACTAGCCATCTGACTACCCTTTCTGTAACGACACATTTGTTTTTTCCCCTCAAAATGTATCACTTGTCTCTGTGGCATTTCATGTTGTTGACCTCAGGCCATCTTTCCAATTTGTAAAGATCATTTTGAATTCTGATCCAACCCTCCTGAGCATCCTTTTCAGTTCTGTGTCATCTGCAAATGCTGTAAGTGCACTTTACTCTCCATCTTCCTGGTCACTAATGAAACAGTTGAATAACACAAGGCACAGGACAGACCCCTATGGGAATCAATTTGCATCCCTCTCCACAAATGGCAGTGAATCATCAATAACTATTCTGTCATCTGAAAAACAAACAGACCACCCCCCAGCCAGCTGTATGTTCCCTAGATAGCTCATCAGAACCATAGGTTCATTGTTTGCTAACAAGGAAGTTATGTGCAGGTTTACTGAAACTGACACGTATTGCACCCAGTGAGTACCCTTATAAGCAAGGCCAGCTACTCGATCCTTGACAAATGTCTGCTACCTGTCCTTGTCTTCTTGTAGTCCACAGTAAGCTTCGTTTAGTCCCAAATTCTGTGGTTCCTGGGGCTGAAGCTAGAGTGATTATCTCAGAGCTCTCTAGGGTCTCTTTTTCCCTTTTACAAAAGTGGGTGTATGTTTGCCCTGCAATTTCATGGGGCTTCACCTTTTCTCTACTAGTTCTCAGAAACAATAATCTTTAAGATTACTTTGGCTGTTTCCTTCAGCATTCAACGATGAGTTTCTTCAGACTTGGCTAACTTTCCCAATATTTTTATCCTGTTCTTTTCCTTACTCTAGCCAGTATTTTTCTTGCCTTGTAACATTGTCTGGACACAGTTTTGTGAGGATTAGAGAGAGTGAAAAAAAAAAATAGAGTATTTGTTTGTATCACCCATTGTTTGCTCTCTTTTCCCATCAAGACCTATACTTCACTTTGAACTATTCTGTAGTACTTGAAGAATATTTTCTCATTGCTTTTTCAAGTGTCTCATAGCTATTCCTCCCTTTTTATATCCTAGTGTCATAGACTTGAGCCTTCAGGGTAGTATTTGAGTATATGTTTGTACTTTTCTCCACCACTGTGACGATTTCCATCTGTGGAAAGGAAATTTTCAGAAAACTACACTACCTCTGAATATGGGATACCAATAAAAATGCAGATGTGATGCCATACAATGTCAAACTGTGAGGAACTGATGGGGTAAATGCTAAGTATGGTTGTTAATGTCATAATGGAGTGTCCTGTAGACTAATAGGACAGATCTCTGAGAGGTAAGACTAGAACATACCCTCACCATTTTGCATTCACTTCATGTTGCTGCATTACTTACTTCCCCCTGATTAGGATGTGGGCCAGTATAATCAGGGAGTGGATGGGAAAATAAGAGAACTTGGGGGATTTGGACAGGACACTTATTTTTCTGATGTTCCTCTTTCAGCATCTTGTTTCTAGGCTACAAACTCCAGTCCAGCCAGTTCAGTAGGAATAATCACATATTGTTGCTCTCTAAAGACAGCTGAGTATCTTAAATGGCTTGATAGCATAAGCGTTTTATATGTCTCTCTGAATGATGATGTTTGAGGCTCATACATATTGCAGACTGTGGACCTTCAAGCATAAGTTGCTAAGCAGAGTAACTGGAAGCAGTTTAGGACTGTGACATTGATGGAGAAGTAATATCTGCAGTTTGTGGGATGAATTTAAGCAAACAAAAGACTGATCTTGTGGGTGGCCCAATGTTAAAAAGTAAACACTCACACAGTGAAAATGCAGATGGCTTCCAAGCCTTGCATGAGAGTACTGGCATTAATTGCAAGGCTGAGCTGGAGAAACAGTCTAAGATGCCTACTGTTCAGCACGGGTTTCTTACTGCATGATTATTCATTACACATCCTACTGGACGTGGAATAAATTTCCATTGGCTTGGTACCCAGTGGCAGAGGTGTGAGTGATACTACCTGACCGCTACAATGCTAATTGCATTTCCCAGCTGTCATCAGGTCTGCTATAGGTCCATCAAACACTAGAAAACTAGTTTTTTCTTAGTGCAGGTGACTGGCACAGACATGTGCTTCCCTATTTGGGAATGCTGACCTAATGGCCTTGCTCAGCCCATACTGCAGTGCTAGGCGGGAATGATTGCATGTTAGAAGGCTTCTTCAGTCAGGTCAATTTCAGCTCATGTGAATAAGAATACAGTGGCAGTTGTGGTCATATTCAGCAGGGTCATGTCTGCTTATCTGCAGAGCTGGTAAACTGACCTTTTCATTTCTTGGGGGTAAGTATGGGGATTAGTCCAGATGGCTCTTTATGGATTTTTATTGAGATTATGGGCATCAGACATCTGTGTTGAGTAGGCAATAGGCAGCAGATGTGTGTATATACTTAGCTGCCTGTTGTGGTGTGATTTAGTTGGTTTAAGCATGTTTGGAGATATTATTTGTTTTCATTGTAAGAAACTACTTCCCTGAAGAATTAATTTATTTGTCGACAAGATGAGAAACTAGTCATAGCTGACACTCCAGTAACAGTCAGGAGTTAGTTCAGAAGTAACATTACTTCTGATCTACATTACTACAGAGATCATTAAATTTTACGTTCTCCTACAAAGCTCCTCACTGTGAAGTAGAATCATAGAATCATAGAAT
>NW_009209909.1:0-10479 GCF_000690835.1 Fulmarus glacialis
ATCCAGCATTTGGACTTGTTAAATTTCATAGCCCAATGCTGCAATTTATCTAGATCCCTCTGCAAGGCAACTTGTCCCTCAAGAGAGTCAACAGCACCTCCCAGTTTGGTATCATCAGCAAACTTGCTAATGGTGCATTCAACTCCTGCATCCAGATCATTGATCAAAACATAGAACAGAACTGGCCCTAGAATTGAACCCTGTACAATTGCTTGCCTACTTATAGTTAGACATGACTTTAGAAGATGAGTGAATGGAGGTTGATGTGACTGCAGAATAAATAGCGGCCCTTATCCTTCACTGCAGATGTCTTTCAGCCTTCCCTAGGTGCCTTCTCCCTTACCAGCACACAGGGTGCGAGTTCCTCTAGGAACTTCTTCCTGAGGTTGCAGTAACAAGGTGACCATGCCCTAAAGCTAACAGGAGTCAGGTTCTCCAGAACTTCATATTGCTCAACGCTTTGTGTTGCATGAGCTGATGCTTTCTTAAAATGGCTTCCAGATATCTCAGAGGTGGACCTATGACTCTTGTACTTCAAAGCAGGTCTGCTCCTTCCTCAAGTATGTTTATGTTTTCTGTGCTGGAGGGTTGGTCTCTGTCTTTAGCCAATAGTGACTGCCTTTTCTTGCTCTGCCCAGTACTGGGGTGGGAGGCAGGGTGATTGAGTGCCATGGAAAAATGCAATTGCAGGCCTAAAAATAGATGCCCTGAGAATCATTTTGGAACCAATTCAAAGCCAAAGAATTTGCAGTGTGTTGCTACCACCTGTGTAATTCCAGTCTAAATCACTGGCTTCTGAGATGGGAAGGATTTCACTGTGACTTTCCTAGGAAGGAAGGGGGACTGTCAGTGACTCCCATCAGTGCACATGTGATGGAGGAGAAGTAGCTTGGGGCTCTTACCAAATAGGGATGTTCTCTTTTTCCTCTTTTCCTTCCTTTACTTCCCTCTTCTCCCCTTGTTCACAGTACCTGTTGCTTAGACATTTGTGCAATTAGGTGGTACAACTTCTGGAGATAGCTAGGTAGCTAGAGCAAAGCTAGATGTGCCACTGCTGGAATGGGTCTCTCCATGAGATTGCTACATGTGTGGTGAACTTACTCAGCCTACTTCTCAAGGACTGCCAGTGGAAGCAAGATTTTTGTGTGTCAGGAGATTCTCTGATTCAGTTTGATGTTGGAAGTGGGCTTCTGTCATTCCTTTCTGTCTCCCATCCACGGATCTGAAGAACATACTGCATAAGAAAAATAAGTACAAGGGACATTTGGAAGCAAGGTGCAAAACTGCAGAGCACAGCACAGGCACCCAAAGACTGGGTTCCCAAGCTCCCACCCTTTTCGCTCCCCCGCCTTCCCACCGCTTTCCGTAATGTTTTTCCATGTGCAAAGCTTGAGCTCAAGTCAGTAGGTTGCAGTCTTTGGGTCAAGCCCTGGATTGAATTCAGGAGCAGAGCTATTAGATCAACTCTTGGCTAAAAGTTGAACAGTAGAAAATTATTTTCTGTGAAATAAAGTACATTCAGCTTCTGAAAGGACTCACTGTGCGAGATAGCTCGTTAAACTATTTTATACCACTGGTAGTGCCAGGATAGGTGCCTGATACAGTATTGTAGTCCATTGCACAAAATGGATGTCAGAATTTGGCATATTTTAAATAATTAGTCAAAACCTGACTTTCAAATTCATGGCCCCGCTCTCATTTTCCATTCCAACCCTTAAGCTTATCCTGGCACCAGGCTTGCTGGATGGCTGTTTCCCAATGTGGACCTAAGCAATTAAGGTCTGCTGTTGACATTGGCCAATAACAGGTTGCAGGTGGGGAGCTCTGTGGTGTGATTCAACACCTGACATTCAAATCAGTCACATGCAGCATCGCCAGCTGAAGCTCCTGATCTGCTGGTGATAAAGGGTTCTAGGCCACAAAAGGAGATATTTAATGTCCATGATCCTCAGCTCCCAAAAATGGGGACGTGGCTATTGCAACGCGGTTTTAAGAGTGCATGTAGGTCCTTACTGTTTTGTGCAACTGCTTGATTCATCCTGACCTGGCGCTTGAGCCTTACCGTGCTTCTTCCCATAGCACAACCACTGTGTGAGCGCGTAGTCTGAATCCCAGATGAGGTAAGATAAGGTTGTGTTGGTGTGTGCCGCATTCGCAAAGTCTGATTAAGAAATGAGTGTTCTCAGCAGTTGCTGAACAAATGCATTTGTACAGTCTGGTTTTTGTCCTGGGGGAAGTTTTATTTCTTATGTAAATTTTTGATTTGTGAGCCATGCTGAGGCCAGTTCAGGGGTCAGTTTGGCATGTTTTGAAGTGACAATCAGCTGTTTAAAGCATGTATTTGATATAAATCAAATCCTTTAGGTCAACAACCACCATAAATATGCCAAAGTTTACCAAGGTATTTGCTAAATTGCTAGAAAACTTGCAACTGGAGCTCCCCCTGCCCCTTTCTAGCCATGAGAGTTTGTGGTTGAAAAACAAAGGGAGTGCTTTTCCTGCGGAAAACAACCTTCTAGTGATGGCGGCTATATTTCTAAAAATGTATTTTGTGATTTACAGAGCTGCTTGTTGTATGTGTGTATACGGTGCTGATAGTTTGATGGCCATGCAGCCTGTAAGCTGAGGCATCACTGGCTTTTGCACGCTTCTTGGTAGTGTCTCCAAGCTTTCCTTGTGCTTAGAAGGAGTAAACGAGATCTTTCTCCTCCCATTTCAGGTCTCAACACTGGATGATAGAAGCACAATTATGCATATATAGGAATGTAGTTGCTGAACATGGTGGGACTCATCCAGTCTCAACCCTAAGGTTACATGGTAGGAGTGCAGCCGAGTGCTCAAATAAGGAAAACTATGTATGATTTTAAAGGACTGTTGATCAACAACTGAGCAACCTGTCTTCTTCCCTGCCCTCCAGGGAGATGTCAGAGATGGTGACTGTACTGCTTGCAGTGTGCCTTAGGATGCAAACCCTTCCAGCCCACTGTCTCCCTATGGGCTAGGGAGAAACCTGCTCATCTTCCTGTGGGACAGCCAAAAAACCACAAGTACTAAAGCTTGTACCCTTCCTGAGGAATATGGGAAAGAAAGGCTTACTTCTCTCTTTCTTGTGAGACAAAAAATTACGCCACTGTCAGTACTCAGACCTGGGTTTGCGGTAGTCCTCTCTCAGCTGTGTATGAATACTAAAGACAATCAGAGCAAATATGCAGGACTCTGGATCAGTCTGTGGTATAAGGTATGGCTGTTCTCCTGGGTTTGACCTCTTCATTCCGTTTTGTAGATGTACTTAAAACTCGTGACTTTTGTAGATGTACTTAAAACACCCTCCAAAACAGCAGAGGTGCCTGTCAGGACGGTGTTACTCTGCTGTAATGCACTTGAGGTTTCAACAGCATGACCTGAACAAACCGTTCCTCAGAGAAGTGGATTCTCCTATTGTTTATTTTGGACCGTATTTGGGCTTGGGCTTTGGTCTTACTCAGCGGCAAGCGCTCTGGCAGGCGGTGGTTGTACCTGCTCTGTCACCACCTGCAGCTCCTTCACTTGTCAGCTGGCGAGAGGTCTTCTGCAGGCTGAATGGCTGTGGGATGTTCATCGGACTGAATGCTCTGGGGCTGTTGCCTTCGGCCAAGCAGAGCACCAAGGGGAGGTCAGGATGTGCTATAGTATTTTCGCAGCCAGCAGAGGTTCTTTGGGATGATCTAGAAGAGGCGAGACCTTGGTTTTATCCCTCAAGGTGCCCTGAATTGCCACTATAGCTGCTCTTACAGGGCTGTTCATGTGGGCCACTGAGGCTAGGCTGTTCATAGCCATCATTTGTCCACATTAGCACTCTCAAAGCTGCCTCTGAAAAGGCCCAGCTGGTATTTGCAGAGGAGATGAGTATCTCAGGTGTACTTTGTGCTCGGGAACGTGCCGTATCTTGCATGACTGGACTGTGATAATGTGCAGCACCCATGAAACCTGTGTGTCCCTACAGTCACATCACGTGACTGATCACAGGCAGACATGATGGCCTGAGACCCCGCTTAAGAGGGTCCAGCATCTCCTCCTACAAAGAAATGGGATCGATGGTGGGCTGAGCTTTGCCTAGGATCTTGCTGATGCCTCCACTGGGCTGGCAGAGGGCAGCGGGGCTCTGCTTTGGGGACAGCCAGGCGCCATGCAGAAAACCAGCCTTGGATGAAGGCAAGGGATGGGGATACCTGGCAAATACAGTTTATGAAACGTGGCTTTGCAGTGTTCAACAGCGCTTGTGATCTGGAGTTAATGGTTTTTTTACCCACTCATTTCAATGGGACTGGGGTCAGGGTCCTTAGACAGCTTTTTGGATGAGTGGATGCCTGTTGGGACTTCAGGGTTCATAGAAGCTTATTGTCATCCAAGAGATGTATTTACGTTTGTGCTCAACTTAGTTTGCACGAGTTATGCAACCAATTCTGCAAATTTCATTTCCACTCATCGGGGATCGCAAGAAGTGGAAGTGAGGGTGACAAGCGGCTCTTGAGGGACAGCGCTGTTAGGAGCTGGGAGACTGCATGGTAATGTTGCAAGCAGGAATCATGAGGGGTCTGGTGCAAAATAAGGTGATAAAGGATTTTTACTCATTGAAAAACTGTGTTGTATAAATCTGTTTTAAATTTTGTCGAGGAAGATTTTAGTATTCGAATTGGGAACAGGTAATACTTTTAACAACCTTTATAATGGCACTTATTTTAGTATTTATGTTATTTATGCTGCAATTCCCCTGTGTTAGTCCTTGCTTGTAGTTAATGCAAAATCTCGGCATGGGGAGGAGGAGGAAACACGTTGATGCAGCAGACAGAGAGAAATGTAAAGCTTAAAGGATTTTATAGATCTTCTCAGTACCACAAAGTTTCTCTACTAAATTGTGCTTAAAGCTTTAGGCATCAAAGGAAAACACGCTACAGCCAGTTCTTTCCAGCTGGCTCGCTGGGCTTGAGCAGTGACACGTCCACCCAGAGTGGGATTTTTTGTGGGTTACACCTCTCAGAAGACTCGACTGTGGTATTGGTGTCTGGCTCGGATTTTCTCCATCCAGGGAAGACGTCTGAGTTGTGGATTTAGCTCAGGCTCCTTGCAACATGCAGCCAGCTCTCAGCAAGCCTGTCACTTTTGGTATGATTTCAATTTAACCGGGTTTCTTCTGAAACACCAGCTTACAGAAAGGATTTCCCTTTATACTGCTGGTTATATTGCACCAAGCTCAACCTGGGTTGGGAAATTCAATACTGGTCTTGTAAAACAGCTTCCACTTGCCTTCGATTACAACAGAAGATAAACCATGCGGCAACACGAAACACAAAACTCTCGTAACTGGGTGAAAAAAAGCAAAAACAAGTACAAGCCGCCAAGAAATATGAAAAAAGAGAGGAATTTGCAGCTGAACACCATCCCCAGAAGGTGCAGGAGGACTGGGCAGTGGTGCCACACATCTAGTGCAGCTGAGGTCAGGCTCGCTGGAGCTGCGCTTACGCAGTCCGGCAGCGTGCTCTGTCATTTGGGATGTGTGCGTGCCTCGCCTCGCCTCCCTCCGGCATCATCCGCAGCCTCTGACCGAGATTGGCTGCTGCGGAGTCAGCCCATATCTTACTAGAGGGAAACTTGAGACCCACCAAGCCCAAATGTCAAATGCTGCTTAGTCAGATGAATAGCAGCAGTCACCAGCAGCCAGCCCGGGCTCTTTCCACATTTCATCAGGGGCAGTGTTTTGCGTCTGTGCTTTGTTTCTCAATGTAATGTGTTGTTTTTTTTTTTCGAGATTGGCTGCTGCGGAGTCAGCCCATATCTTACTAGAGGGAAACTTGAGACCCACCAAGCCCAAATGTCAAATGCTGCTTAGTCAGATGAATAGCAGCAGTCACCAGCAGCCAGCCCGGGCTCTTTCCACATTTCATCAGGGGCAGTGTTTTGCGTCTGTGCTTTGTTTCTCAATGTAATGTGTTGTTTTTTTTTTTTTTTTAAATCCTGCTCTGCTCCCTGCGCACCTTCCCCTGACAGCTGGATGCTAAATATGTGACCGATAAAGGACAAAGCGCTTGCTCGTGAGTGTTATATTGGGTTTTGCAGTGCAAGACTCCAGCAATAAAAATGGGACCTCCTTTCCAGGACTTCTCCTTCCCAGGTGGGAAGGACCCTGCAACCCCCTTAGATCTCTAAATGTCTCCCAGTCTCACTCGCTCATCCAGGAAGGCTTTTCTGACAGCTGGGGGCTTGTATTGCTGCTCGCACGCTCCCCGGAGCACCCTGCACACACCTACGCTACCACACCGTACCTTTCGGGTGGTGTTAGTGGGACACCCTTTGCCTCGGGCACCCAACTAAAAGTGTGGGGGTCGTGCAGGGTGCTGCTGTCAGGAGGAGAAGCTGGTTTGGTCAGAGTCTGTTTTCTTCTGGTTTTGTGCATGCACACGCACACATTTGCTTACTTGCATTCATGGTTGTTACAGTGCAGAAGCCCCAAAAGGCAAAACACACTCAGGCTGGTGGATCCTGTGAAATCACAGACAAATTTAAACTTGTTTTTTTTCTTTTTTTTTTTTCTCCCCATTGGACCTTTTTCTGGATTTGACTATAACTCCTGCGTTTGAACTTCAGAGATGCTCGTTGGAATGCTTTCAGAGCGTGCCTTTGCAGAGCAGTGCTGCTCTGGTAGGGGTCAGCAGTATCTAACAGTAAAAATATCCCAAGCAATTAATCTTGGCAGAGCAGTTGAGAGTGCAAACACCTTGCTGCTTCCGTGGTTGCCTTCGCTTTTGAACCAAAGTGCACAGACACTGGCGTGCTTTCCCGGGGGATACTGGATGCTGGGGGTGCTGCCAGCCAGAATGACAGCCGTGATTTTTCCAGGGACTCCAGCGTGCTTTGGATTCGGGCCATGCATTCAAGAGTTGTGCTGAGGGTGGGATACCTCTGATTTAATTTCAGCCCCTTGTTTAAGTTTGGCATTCGAGTGCTTTCCACAATCTCTGGGGAGAGAGCAAGGGAGACCTGCACATGGCGGCTATTTTAATCTGTGTTAAAAAAGAAGGCAAGATGACTATCAGCCATTTAATTTTTAGATGGCTTATGTTAGGGGAAATTAATCCCTTCCTTTGCATCTGCCATTTGCAGGACATAGATGCTAATGTCTGCTAAATACCTTCAGCTTCTCCTCTCTTCTTTGCAGGGGTGGGAACACGGGGCGAGCTGTGCGTTTTGGAAATGTGAAATTCTAGGGTTAGAAATGATCTTTCTGGAGGTTTTTCTGGTATCATGTCTTATTTCTGCAGAGTTGTACATTCCAGGATTTTTTTTTTTCTTTTTCTACATATTATTCCAATGGGGTTAGTTTACTGCAAGCTCTTGTTTTGTTTCTAAAACCTTGTAAATGTGGAATATCAACTCTTAATTCTGCAATCACGTGGCGTCTCCCATTAATAATGTCTGGCTTGCTTCAGGAAAAATGAGCGTGGATGTTTGCAGACACCAGTAGCTAGTTCCAGTGATAATGTCTCCCTGTAACTAGTGTTGCTCTTCTGTGGCCTCCCATTAGGCAGCAGTTGGGAAGGGGCAGAGGTTTGAGCAGAGCTGATACCTGCTCTACTGAGAGCAGCATCAGACACCGAAGTTGGTGTGTTTGAGTAGGCAGATGGCAATATGTGATCTGTGTATTTTGGTATTTAAGCATCGGCGTCGTTCGATTGTTACAACCTACCTTCCCTACTATTCCTTAACGTTTGGCCAATTCTCCTATCCCACTATCTCCTTGGAGAATCCCGAAACACGTTGACAGGGCAGAAGAACATCAGCGAGCAATGTATTTTCTGCAAACTGAGGGCTAATCAACACATTCCCCTGGAAAATATCATATTAAAAGACAGAGATACTTTGTGCATCAACCCTGTCACTGGGAAACTGAAACTCTGGGGCTGCATCATGAAATCCCAGCAAGTTTATCAACTTAAACCAGCAGTGAGCGTGGTATCTGTATTTAGCCTCCAGCTCTAAGAGCAGCTGGGATATTTTTCTGCCCTGCAGTGGTGTTCTTGCCTTTAGTGACTGTTTATTCCAAAAAAAAAAAAAAAAAAGGCAATGGTTGGTGAAATCTAAAGGAGCTTTTACACAGAAAAGTGTTGCAACTGGCAATGTAAATAACACGCTGTGTTTCTGGAAATTCAAGTACAAACAGCTTGCACAGAGCAGCCAAATGGTGCATGAAGTCTCCTTTTTTTCAAGAAATCAAGAGGAAATCAAAATATCTCTGGTTTATTGGAAGAAAAAGTAATTAAGATGTAATAGAAAGAGGTTGCAATAAATGTCCAGCTCTATCCTCTTTAAAAATGAGGCGTTTTATATGTTGCATTCGCAACTTTTTTAGTATAGAAATACCTTCTTCATGTCTTCAGGGAAGAGACAGATCTGTTGGCACAAACCTTATCAGCAGGTTCAGAAATGTGGACCAAGCTTTCCAAAATGGATTACACCTTCCCCCAAAAAGCTTTTAAGTTCTTAAATAAGTAACAAGATTTTTTTTTTTTCAAGCACTCAGTATTTCTAATGAATACTACATTTAATAGTGCGAGGTGATTTTTGCAGTAATTTGTATACAAGTACTTACAAACGTGTGTGGCCTCTGATAACTGGTAGATGTGACTTCTTGAGCGTACTGGGATTCATTTACTCAAGGCAAGGTTTTTCAAATAGTTTCTGAAATCTGGTGATTTTTGTTGATAGTAAAATAAGTGGTCTTCAAGAAATTCTGAAATAATTCAAAGAATATTTTTTTTGTTTTAAATATTGTTCTTGAACTCGCTTCTTGGAGGATGAGGAGAATTACTTTGGATTAAAATAATGTAAATACAACCTATTTGATGCTGTTATCCCAGGAAACATCCAGGGGCAACTACCCTGATGGCATATGACTGTCTTGTGTCTTTTGAATGAGGGTTTTGCATACAGCAAAGGTAGCTTCTGCCGAGGCAGGAAACACTGGGGAGTGTTCAGCATGAATAAATGGGAACACACGAAGGAAAAACAAGTTGTTCCTTTTCCGTAGGTGCTCCAACAGGAAATCTGCAAGTTTCTTGGCATCGCTGCCATCCAGCGCTTGTCCCTGTAGTTTGGCTTCCTCTGATGTCTCCGCTACCAGGAGGTGCGGAGCGTAACGCTGGTGGGAAAGGGAGAAACTTGTGTGGCTTTGAATGGTGCTAGTGGGGGAAGAGCGATAAAGTCTGAGATAGTACTAAGCAATTAGATTTTAAATTGGGAGGGAGGATAGAGGAAAATTGAGCTCTGCTTACCGACACCCAAGGACGGTTGAGTTGCACTTAAGAGCCAGAAGCCAAGTAACCAGGCTTGTGGCATTCTTGAGTATGAGCACTTGGAGATGAAAGAGGCAGTGATGAATAATGAGGAGGGAAGGAACATGTCTCAAATAGAAGCAGAGTGGAGAAGCGGTGTCTGTGTTTCAGTATTGAGTCCCCTTGCTAGAAGCATCACAACTATTAGTCTGCAAAGGAAAAACCTCCAGCAGTCCAGTCAATGAGGGGGAGAGGAGCTGGGAGATGCTGAATGCAAAAATGGGGTGGGTAACCTTTCATTTACGTATTGCAGAGGTGCGGTACACAAGAAAAAAGCTTGAGTCAGCAACTTTATCATGGATACTTTCGTAACAGTGGTATGAAGAAGAGTCTTGCAGTGGAGTCTGTCTAGAATAAGTACAAGAAAGCTGAGCTGATCCCAGATGCCTTGTGCTTAGGTTTGTGTCACCAGGGCTGTATTTTTGCAATGAAGGAAAGGATTAGAGAGTTACAGCCGGAGGGAAATAATATAAAGACCCATAGCAGTGTTGTGCTTGTTACCCTGCTCTGGTCTCACCGGGATGTGTGTGTGTTCTATCAGTGACGACTAAGGGACTGTCAGCTGAGATAAAAGCTGAGCCTAAACAAGATTTCCCAACTAAACCAAATTCAAATCACAGATAAATAGGTAGTTATTTTGAATGCCAATCCCTGAAACTCAGTCTGGAAACCCAGAGTCATTCTGGACTCCATCCTGTTTGCTCATTAACAAGAATAATCCCATGTATGGGTCTTCATTGCTGCCTCTGGTGAGGTATGAACCGCAGAGGGAAACAAGCCCTTGAATAACACGGGAATGAAAATTAGCACCGATTCCTCCGTGTCGGTACAGTTACATGTTGCAGTCGTATCTTTGAAGTAAGAAGTTGCTGCTCGTACTGAGACACCTTCTTTTTCGAGTCATATCCGAATTTTAGCACATGGTCTTGCTCTAACATTGGGGCAGAGCTGAACCTAGTCATATCCAAATTTTAGCACATGGGCTTGCTCTAACATTGGGGCAGAGCTGAACCTCATTAGTTTCAGAAAGTGCTTTCAGACAGCCAAAACCAGGGCTGCAATAACGGCGTGGTTACAGCTTGCTTTGTTTTGGATCAGGATCTAAACTGTTTAA
>NW_009209909.1:10505-31315 GCF_000690835.1 Fulmarus glacialis
TGCATCAGGTTCTTGGAAACGGGCTCTATTCATGCGGGAAAGTAGGGAATAAAATATATATGCAGTATAGAAAATATTATGTAAAAATACCTGAACTGGGAGAACCTCGTGGCTGAGACCAGCCCCCATCTGTGATGGGCTGCGTTTATGGACCTATCCCGCTGTTTGCTAGCAGTAGTTACGGGCTAACTCCTTTTGGATCTACTAACCGCTCTTAAGATGCGTTTGGTCTTGCCAAAGTCTTTTTAGGGCTTGATCGTATCGCAGGATGGCAGGGTATGTGAAGTAAGCCTCGGCATGGGCTACGACTTGCACCCATCATACCTTACACCAGTTGAACCTGCTTGTGCACCCCTCCTCCCCAGGGCCAGTCGGAGGCATATTCCCACATAAGGCAACGCGGATCGCTGCAGCGTTTTTCTTGCGATGGAGGAGCTCCAGGCTACGTCAGGAATCCTCCTCTTCGGAGGCTGAAAATACCGAGGTTACTTTCTCAATGACAGCTGATTTCCTAGTTTAAATTGAGGGATTGAGATCACTGTGGGCCATGGGTGGATTTTTTTTTTTTTAATGCAGCTGCAGGGGAAAAGGCTGTGTTCTGCACTTTCCCTAGAGAACTTTACTTTGCAGAGATGTTTTTAAATAATATGGATTTTATTTTGGACTCCACCAAAACTATTAGTCCTTCTGGTGTTAATAAGTATTGATAAGATGAGAAACCCGAAAGAGAGATCAGTCGGCGCTCTCTGACTATGAGATTTCTGTGATTAGCTTGCCATCGATCGATACCTTCCCATTCGTGAGATTGCAACTTACGGATCTGAGGGAGAACCTCTGCCCAGAGAGGTTGTACAGCCTCCATCCTTGGAGACTTTTGTGACTCAGCTGGACAAAGCCCTGAGCAACCTGGTGTGACTTCATAGCTGACCTCGCTTTGAGCAGGGGTTAGGGCTGGAGACCTCCTGAGGCCCATTCCAACCTGAATCATCCTGTGAGCCTAATGTTGAGATTGCTAGACAAGCTTGGTAATTAGGTCTGGGTCTTTCCCTGGTGAACAGTTGCTCATTTCAAATTTGTGTGGTTTGGAAACTAGCTTTCTATTTCTTGTATGTTGTCCAAAGGAGAGGAAAAACCCACGTTCCTGTGAGTATTGCAACTAGGAAGCCTGATTTCCTATCGTTTCGTGTTTTGAGGTTGGTTGACCTGAGCATTTAAGAAAGTATGAACTTTGATTGAAAGCTTTCTGGTGGACAAGACTCTCTGGTGTGTGTTTCTCCAACATTTAATAGGATATGGACCCATAGACTGACTCTTACTCTGAGTGGATACACTCACAGGGTCTCTCTTTCTCTCCCTGTTCTCCCCAACACAAACTTTCAGAAACCTTGTAGAAAAACTAATTCTTTGAGATTACTCCTTCTTTGTCCAATTTGCTTAAAAACTTGCCAACATGAGGTATGGGAGAGGGAGAGGGACATTCACACGGAAAGCAGAGCTGCAGATGAACCCCAGATCTTTTGGGCCCTCTTATGTCCTCGGTTTAGGATATAATAGACACTGACCTCTTTGAAAATGTGACCCTTATTCAGGTTTGTATGTGAGAGCTGATATCTGCGAATATCTGGTGTTGTATTTCTTCTGGTCAAGAAAACAAGTCATAATATGGCCTGTGACTGTACAGAAGTGGGATGGACCTTCTTGATCAAGGACAAGATCAAAAAGAAAGCGAAGTGCTTTGTACGAGGCTCTGGGTGCCCTTTAGCCTCTGATCCTCCTCCCCCTCTGTCTCTTCCTCTTCCTTTTTTCTTTCCTTTTGTTTTCTTCGTTGTTGCCTTTTACCCCTAGTATTTGCTACTACAAGGAAAAAAATAGCAATGTGCAGTGCAACAGGGGCTGCATAGAACAAAATCCCACCCGGCTTTTCCTTATGGTCACTCCACTCAACTGCTTTCTGCCATGGGATAGCATTGCAATAGACTCTTAGTTGCTAAAACACCACGGCATGAAAGCCTCTGGTCTATCTTGGAGCTGCCTTCCTGCACGTAGGAAAGATTTCCATGTCCCTCAGTCAAACCTTGGGGGTTTTTTTTGTGTTTATTGCCTAGGTTGATCAAAACATGGGACAAGTCCTGGGCTTCAAGTGACAGGGTTCTGTGAATGGGGGTCTGAATGACCTGCTCCTGGGTCCTTGAATGAACCTGATAGTAGCAGTGTCTGAAAAAAGTATTTTACCATTGACAGGAAAGATGCAGTGAATGAGGCTTCTCTGACCCTTTTCTTCCATCTCAGGCACCAGGAGGTATCTAAACATCAGCTCAGTGCCCCAAAGCATGATGAGAAAATGAAGTCCCGTGAGTACTGCTACCTTCTTGTGAAGGTTTCCAGTCTATTGACAGCTAGTGTCACCACACTGTGTAAAGGACAAAGGAACATCAGGGAAACAAGGACAAGAAGCAAAAGAGTTGTTAGGGTCTGGAGGTACTGCCAGCTTGCACTGTGGGGTGTTGTGCCCCACAACATGGTCATCCCATGGTCAGGATCCCTAAGCCAGCTGAGTGACGTTAATCTGGCAGCAAGAAAGGATGGCACGAAAACCCTGGGCCTCCTGGAAAGGATAAAGGCCATTCTTGCCCTGCAAAATATCATGTTTGATTGTTTTATTTTAGGCAGGCAGATTTCTCTGCTGGGATGGAGGAATGCAGCTTGTGTTTCACACACAAACGTGGGCTGGTTACGCTCAGACTTCTGCCACTCAAGGAAGGTCCATACCTGCTGATGGGTATGAGAGTTTGAACAGTAACCTGCCCTGTTTACATACATTAAAATAAGTATTTTAACAAAGAATGCTGTGTTCTGGCTAATTCACCATTCAGTGCCCTGGTCAGCTCTGAAATGCCATCAAGGAGAAGATTGGCCTCGCCAGGGAGAGGTCACGACTACAAAGAGGCAGAGGCAAGGGAGAAGGAGCAAGCATGACAGGACTTTTCTGAGTGCTGTAGATCAATGGGGTGGCCCCTCTGTGCTTCCCACACTCTTTTTGTTGCATTCCCGGAGGAAATACGGTGCAGGAGGGTGGTGTGAGTCGAATGACATGGCCTGAAACAGCGGTGGTGTGAGCAGGACTCCTGCGGTTATGCGCCACCTCCTGCAAACCAGCAGAGAAAGTTCTCAGCAGAGAGTAAAAAACCACATTTAATAAGGGAAATTGTTATAATTACATTGCAATGATACCTGGGTCTCACATGTGGCATTAGTTTCACTAAGAGACTTCAAAGCACTGTTAGATAAGTGCTGCTGGGCTCCTGTAGTAGGTAGGGAAACTGAGGCATGCAGCTTTGGTCCTCACTCGGGGTGAGGAAATGACTCTGTGCTAGAGATGGAGACAGATTTTGCTGCTGTCATGCTGGTCAGCCCTAGAGAGCAGCCCAGGCACTGAGAGAGCCAAAGCAGTTGTCCCGCTTTGGAGTGTGACCCACCACAAAGCTCAGGTGCCTAAGGTGGGATTTAGGTGGAGTTCAGACCTGAACTTTAAAATTTTAACCCCCCCCTCAACCTGCTGCCTAGCGCTGTCTTCTGGGTCCCTGCTGTCCATCCCACCTTGCTCCAGGCAGGGTCTCTGCTCAAGTGCATGGGGATTCCTGGAGCCCCTTCAGAGGTATTTCAAATCCAGGCCGTGACAAAGCTCTGTCTCCAGACTGGGTTTGCTGGAAGCTTTTTGTGCCTGGCAGCAAGCCCAGGCTAAGGCCTGGGTGCCTCCGAGCTAAACCCGGTGTAACTCTTGCTTCTTCCTGGGCTGAACTCGCACTCAAGCTGGATTTTTCCCTTGGTTTTACGGGCTGGCTCAAATTTTATTGCAAATGTAATGACTGGAAAATGGCAGCCACCAAGGTCTCTTGGAGCAGGTGGTGGCTCTCCAAAAAGGCCAGGAATGGGGCACACCTGCAGAGCAAATAAGCATATGGGTCGCAGAACAGGGTTGCAGGTGGTGGGGGAGATATAAGGGCCCATCCGGCATCTCCTACCTGGGGTGGATTTGGCTCTTCCAAACCCGAATCCCATCAAAGTTTGCTAAGGTTTTTCCTAGGAAAATGGATGACTGGTCGGAGTCAACAGGGAGACCTGAGGCCAGATGGCATGGGTCCTAAGCCTTTGAGCTGGAAGATCTCTGCCTGCTGCTGTCCTGACAAAGAAACCATCTGTACGTCTCGCTGCTAGCTTGATTGCTGCTTCTAAATTTGATCCTGGCGCATGGAAAAACTTGTCATCTAATAAAGCAGCCGGCTGGAGAAGCTAGTTGGCAGCCTGCAGCGGGGAGCAGTGTCCAGCGTGCATCATGTTTTGGCATGTCCATCTCTATTTCTAGCCGCCTTGGAAGGTTTCCCAAGATACTAGCTCTTTATGGGAAAAAAAAAAAAAAAAATGCAAAACCAAACGCAATGCCTCTGTTGCAGCACATGACTCCATAACCATCTCTTCGCAGCTAACTGGAGCGGGGGGCCGGAGCAGGCAAACAGCTGTACCTCGTGGTAACGCAGCACACTCGCTCTGGATTCCATCCAGCCTGCGCTTTCCTGCTCAGCGATGATTATACCTCTCCGTCTTCTATGAACACTCTTAAATAGAGGTGATCTGACAACAAAATTACTGGAGCAGGCTTCTAGGAAAGCCTGCCATGTGCGCTGCCTTGGGGAGCCCCATAGGCTTACGGGGCAGGCATCCTCGAGCGCTGGAAAGCCTGACCTCAACCGAGATATCTATGTGCTTCAGGTTTTCTAAATAGCATATAGTGGTATATTTTTCTACCTTATAGCTGTTGCAGCTCATTGAACAATTTATCTCGCAGGTGAATTACAGCAAAGCCAAGCCCTGACATGGATTCAGTGAATCCAGATGTTAGCACTGGCAACCACTGATTTAGGTTTGGGGTTTTTTGAGGCTTATACGGCAGCTGGAGGCTGGGCACTTATTTTATTGCTAGGTTGGCTTTGCACCTCTTTTCCTCTTGTATCAGCTCCTAAGCAAGCAGTTAGACAGCGAGTTTCAGGAGTTGCCCTGCTGCATCTCCTGCTTAGCACGGGATGACGGCAATCGGGGGGACGTTGGCTGGGGTTCAAGGCTCTGAAACGTTTGATGGATGCGGTACAGCGATGTCTCCCAGCATTGCCCGAATGCTAACCACACACAGATGACTGCAATCACAACAATTTGTAGGCACGTTTGACTTCTGTAAGGTTGGATGACAAAGAGCTTGACGGGAGGACAGGACTGACCTTAGTGTCACAATGACCAAATAAGTATATTTGTTTCTATTTAAGGCTGGGGTTTTTTTTTAGCAGATCTCATCTGTTAAAAGACTAATCTGTGGTAATTAAGGATTTTCTCCAGTTCATGAGTACGTTAGAAAAATATCCATGTGTGTATTATTTAGCTCCGCTGACATCTCAAATAATTTAATGTGGTTTTTAATGCTGTTTGTTGAACGAAGCGGGTGTTTGCAAAAGATGTCAACATTGGATTGGAGTTTGCCAACATTGACGTGGTCACAGCTCACTGCGAAGCCAAATATATTGTGCAAATACAGAATGGAAAAATGGTGATGTGAGTGACCTTTCCTATGTGATAGGAAGTCTATAGTATTGCGAGTGGGCTATTGTGGCCAAAGCGGATAGCCAGAGAAGAGACATCCTTTCATTCTCCATCCGTCCATCTATCCTTGGGACTTTCCACTCTTCTTTGACCCCTAGTACCAGCTTCCTTGCAGAGAAGGGAGGGAAAATACTCGGTAAAGATGTTTGCTCCGGGGAAAAAAATGTGTTGGTAACTTGAGTCATCAGCATGATACACCAGGATGCTGAAGGCTTTTGAGAAGCACGTAAAACAAAAGTTATGTTTTTAAACTAAGGTTTTAGTGTGCTTCAGAGTTCAACAGTGCTTTTAATTCAGCCTGCCAGTATGCTTGGAATAAATTGGGGGGCGGGGAATAAGTGCCTATCAAAAAAAGGAGGGTTACCTAATATAATCTAACATAGTCTTATTTAGGGAAAACACCCTGGGGACGTGTAATTGGAAGGTAAAATAACTATGTATATAATGTTACGGTAGGCTGTCAGCAAGTGGCTATGTTCCACAGAGACATCCAAGACGTTTTTCTTTAATGTGCGAGCCAATGCTCAGTTTGGGGAGGACAAGCCGTGGTGACGTTAGCTTTTTATTATGTCCTGTTCCGCAGAGAAGCGCCGTGCCTTGGAGAAGCAATTTATAAATGCGTTTACTTCTCACATGTCTGCTTTCCTCTGTATTTTCTAAGGCAGCAGTTTAACTGGTGTAAATGTGTTACTGAAATGAGCTGGTCCAGATTTTGGGGCTGATTTCTGCTCCACTGGAATGGTAACCTGGGAGGTTACCTGAAGAGCAGCCCTGGTCCTGGTGGGAGATACTCCATATAGAGCTACGAATGCAGATGTATACGTAAACACGTACAAAGGAGATACGCCTCTAGGCTCATGTACATGGTGAACTTGAAAAACAGATGCTTGTTAAGGAGGTCAAATCTATACGTCTCTATATGCCCTCCCCCCCTGCGAATAGTTTCCTCTTTAGCAGCTGAGCCCATCACCTGTGTTCATAGAATAGAATCACAGACTGGTTTGGGTGGGAAGGGACCTTTAAAGGCCATCTAGTCCAACCTCCCTGCCATGGGCAGGGACATCTTCAACTAGATCAGGTTGCTCAGAGCCCCGTCCAACCTGACCTGGAATGTTCCCAGGGATGGGGCATCTACCACCTCTCTGGGCAACCTGTGCCAGGGTTTCACCACCCCCATCGTAAACAATTTCTTCCTTATAGCTAGTCTGAATCTCCCCTCTTTGGTTTAAAACCTTGTCCTGTCACAACAGGCCTTACTAAAAAGTTTGTCCCCATTCAGGGTTTGAATTTGACATCTCTGCCAAGTTTGACATTTCCTGGCTCTTTTTAACCAGGAAATTCCTCTTTTCTGTTTTTCTGGGCTAGGAGAGATATGTGATGATACTCATGAGCCTCTAATCGGCTCCGTGGCTTATGTGTGCAAAACACTGCCCGTGAGCCTGATCTGGGATCCTGCGTCCATCTGCAGCCCTGGGAGAGGCAGAAGAGCAGGAACTTGAGAGATCTTTGTACAATGGAGCAATTCAATAAGTTTTAATATTGCAGGAACCCCGGCTCACCTTAAATTGCCAGTGCTGAACTGTACAGCATCCATATGTATCAGCTTTCTTCTTTATGAATCACTTGCAAAGCCCGTATTTGACTCTAGAAATGTTTCTAAAATTCATTCACCTCTAGCTGTACTGCATTTATCTCCAGGTCAGACACCAGCTCCTCAGTGGGATCTGATACTGATTCAAAACAGATTGAGGCTTTTCATCAAAATCCTTTTCTTTAAGTGTACTGTGGCAAATCTGGATTTTTAATACATTAGAGGAGAAAAATAACTTATTTTTAGTCTTGCAGATACAACATGTTGGCTGCAAAAGTAGGAAGTGCGTCTGTACAAAGGGGAATTTCTGCGAGGGTTTCTGCTGAAGAGGTCAGTATTTATTGTCGGGCTGCTCGAGGATGAATGAATGAGTATAAAATCGTGTGATACCAGTATCTGGGGTTACTTTGAGTCAGTGAACTTCAATTGCAGCATAGGTAACACCTCAGGCCCTCTCTTCCAATAGGAAAAGGGCTTTTACGGGGCGAAATCAGGAGAGTTTGTCAACCAATGAACATTTGCTCTGGGAGTGAGTCACATTCATAAAGAGTTTCAAGTTTGTGGTCTGGCAGATCCTGAGAGATGATTAAACCCACATAAAAGACCATTATTAATACAGTTTCTATAGTTCTGCACCCGCATTCGTTCATGCAGATGGGGCAGGGGAAGAAGTCTAGAGGGGGGGATAAAAAGAAAATTACTTAACCAAGTATGAGTCAGTGCTATCCTGGGTGAAATACAATCCTGTAAATGCTCTGTGCATACCTGCTGGCACTCTTATCACGAAATTCCTATCTGGGACAAAGACAGAAACTTTGGGAGTTGCAGAGCAATTGGCCCAGAGGATTTTTAGCTCTGGCGTTTATCCGAGGCTGCTTTGAAGCAGGTTTCTACCTCCTGCTTGGGGCTGCTCCCCGGTGTCCCCCAGCAGTGCTGCCTGGCCGGGATGGTGATCCTGGGACCCCATCGCTGCTCGGCACTGGGGTAAAACGGGGGGGACTGGTCAGCCCCCGACAGCTTAGCGAGGGTTTTCCTGGAGCGGTACCCACCTCTGCAGGGCCTCCCAACAAGATGGTTGTTGTTTCTCCCCTTCTACCGCCGGGACCAATTCACAGATTTATATAATCCTTGTCTTGGGTTGGAATAATTTGTCTTGATTTTTAACGTTAAGACGATTTCTATCCCTGGAAGCCTTCTGTTAGAGAAAATGTTTCTCATTATCGGCTCCGAGGTTGCCAGGTCTGGGAAATACTTCTGCTTTATATTACTCTTTATGTTCCTCCTGGTGTGCATGAGACATCCCAGAACCAAAGATGATGAGATCCCTATTTTATCCGTAGGAAAAAGACGTCACAGGGTACAGGGGGCTGCAGCCCCATCCATGGTACCCCCCACCAAAACGCCATAGTCCTGGCTCTGCCGTCAGACCTTCATCCCCCTTGGACAGCGAGCGTGGGGATGCCTGAGGACGCCTGCAGCTCTGCCACCCCCCTGACCTACATACCTCATCGCTGGAGGGAAATGGGTGCCAGGGAAAGTGCAAGAGTAATGATGGGAAGGATGGGAAGAGGGGCAAATTACGCAGCGGCAACCTCCTGACATCAGAACAGAAGTGGCTTAATGGGAAAGAAAAGGAGAGAGGGACCCATACGGTGTTTGGCTGAAGCAGGCGACTGCTGGGGGCGGGAGCTGCCTCCCTCGTCTTGGGAAAACTGCTTGAGACAATTTCCCAACAGAATTTGATCAAAACTTCGTCAGGGAGTGAAAGCATTCAACAAGGCTCGGCTCGGTCCCTCTGTGTGTTTAGGGGGCTGCAACACAGCTCCAATCAACAGCTACTGGTTAGGTCTTCAGATGGACTCTTCTCCACCTAATGCAGAAGACAGGAGATGTCTATGGTCCTAATAGGCTCCTGTTAAAGAGCTGTGAGTAGGATGGTGATTTTTCTCTTCCGTAGCCTTTGACCTTCTAACAACTCTTGCCTTTGCCTGAAATAGGTGTTTTTCCCCTAATCCCCCATGACTCTACCACCCATCCCACCACAGGCTGAGTAGCACAGGGGGATGCCACAGGACACCGGGCTCCCGCCTGCATGGGGGAAGTGTGAGCAAAACTACCTTCGTCTTCATCTTCTCATCGTGCTCGGGGACTTTGCAAGGAGGTGCAATAGCTTCCACGTTGCAGCCTCCTCTGGGGCAGGAGGGAAAAGGACTTCTTTATCACCGGTTGTTTGACCGGTGACCGGATCAGATCCCGGCTGAGGTCATTCTATTCCTACCTGATTACACCCTGTGATTTTTCTGCCTAGGTAAATAATCCTATGCTGGCTTCAGGAAGGGCAGTCCCAGACTGAACTCAATAGTTCTACAAGCAAATACTGTTCTAGTGTTTTTGGAATAAGACTTAAAAAAAAAAATAAAAAAAAAAAAAATTTGCTGTTCCTCAGGACCTGGTCCACCTCTCTGCTGCTGCTGCGCCTGGGTGGCACAGCTGGATGTTATCCTGAGCTTTACCAACACTGAACTAAGTCATTTCCCATCAAATATATGTTTTGGGAAGGCTGTTCTCATCCCTCTGGCTTCCTAAACAAAGTGCAGCTGGTCTCAGCCATACCGACTGGTTCATTCACATTTTTAGGGCTTTTAATATGGAAAGGAGCTAGAAAATAATTTTCTCAGATCTGCCTTAAAGGGAGAGCTGGTAGCAATGACTGCTTATGGTTCTGCTCCGAAGAACGGTACAATCCGGCTCATCCCGCCTCCAAGAGGAGCTCTGAGCTGGTACCCTTCAGGGGACATGATCTCCTCCCAGGTTGGGGGTCTCCTGGACAAATAGCTCCTTGGATAGCGCCAAATCGGTTGATGTAGCTCAGCGTCAAAGCACATGCTGCATACTGCACGGGTGGAGAAAGCTGTCTCTAAAAAGCCCTTTCTAATTATGGTTTCTGAATAATAAGAGCAAGATTTGGGCCGAGCGTGTTCCGCTCTGAAGGTATCACTGCGGCCGGGGCAGCTTTGGCTCCTGTGCCAAAGAGAGTCGAAATGGGACTCAACTTGTGACAACTTCCCTGGGTGGCTGGGGGAGCTGGGAGCACTTATCTTGACATGGTTCAGCCAGCAGATTGAGCTAATCTCCCCGTTGTTACCTCTTCCCGTTATTTATCACTCTCTAGCTGTTGCATGTGTTTCACATTAGCTGTTAATGGCTTGGGGCAGGGACTCGAAGTACCTGGCTTTTACTTGCAGGGTTAGCGGGAAGGAGTCTCGGTTGGAAATGACAACCAGGCACGTCACCGTCAGGATCTCTCTGATGAAAGCCTCATCCTATGGACAAATAACTCCCCGTGGCCAAAAATCACCATGTACGTGTGCTGCCCGTCTTCAAGGGAAAAAACAGGTTGCCCAGAGAGGTGGTAGATGCCCCATCCCTGGGAACATTCAAGGTCAGGTTGGACGGGGCTCTGAGCAACCTGATCTAGTTGAAGATGTCCCTGCCCATGGCAGGGGGGTTGGACTAGATGACCTTTAAAGGTCCCTTCCAACCCAAACCGTTCTGTGATTCTGTAAATGAGAGTGGCTGTGGAGGGACCCCACCATGCCCCATGGGGTGGGAAGGGTCCCAGTGAGACCATGAACCAAAGGTGCCTCTTGAGAGCCAGGAATTGCCTGTCCTCGAGCTGGGCTGGGCGGTGTTTTACCCGATGGGTTGTTGCTGTTTGCATAGATGGGTGTTACGGGAATGCACCAGCCTGTAAAAGCACCAGGTGCCGTTAAAGCATCCCATCCTGCAAGTTGGGAAGGGTTGGTGGGGTCCCCGCTCCCTCTCCAGATCTTTGACTGGAGAAGGGAAAGCCTATCGTTGCACAAGTATTTAAAAGAAAACCCAACTACGAAGGCTTTCCCTAAGTAAATTCTGCAAAGCTATATATTTTTTTTTTTTCCCCCCCGGCAAATTTACGTTTCTGACAGACACCGAAATTTCTCGCTACAGAGAAATTTGCAGGGTTTCATCTTCTGAGAAAGTTTCAGAGCACTTACTTGAGAGGGGGATTTTTGCAGTATTAATTCAGCGGATATACTCATGCTCCGCAGTGACAGAAGAAGCTTTCAACATGGGCTGAGACGCTTCTCATTTCCTTGAAATGTTAGCTGGGGAATTTGGCTTGCTGCCATCAGCTGCTGCTGTTCAAAGAAAATCCCCGGTGCAATCTCATATCAGTAAAGCATTAAAAAAAAAAAACAAACCAAAAAAAACTCTGCTGAGCCCTGGTCCCATGCCTGTAAGCCTGGGAGGTATGACTTGGGGGAGAATCAAATGTATCAGTCCCGCATGTAAGCGTTCATAAAACACATTTTTAAAAACCCATTAATGAATGTCAAGTCAATTTTGCTGATTGCAGCTTATTAATACCCAGCTTTAGTTTTGCCGTTCTGAAGAAACCCACATCCTCAATCATGATTTTTCCCCCTTTTTTTTTTTTCTTTCCCCTCAAATCCATCTCTATCGATGGACTGCATTCCTAGGTGGATGCTTTTTGCTTTTCATCTGTAGCTTAATGTTCTTGAGGTAAATGCTATAATCTGACAATAACAAAATAGTCCCTTCTATAACAATCTGCCTTGAAATTATTCCATTGTCTGATTAGCATCTCTGTAGCCTAATCTTCAAATAACACAACATCAGGAGCTAATATTTTTGCTGAAATAGACTCTTCGCAACTTTTTTTTTTTCCAAAAAAAAATTGGAAAATTGATTTATTTTAATACTTTATAGAGGCAGAACCGTTCCTGGGTGCTGGTGCTATTAGTTTCTCATTTTTGTAGTTATCAGAATTTAGACTTTAAAAAAAAAAAAAATCCCTGGAAAAAAGTTCTGTTGCCCCCAATTTGTTGGACAGTTATTTCCTGAGGAAGTAACTGTTGCATGGTAGAGTTCAAAAGAGAAACTGAAAATGTTGCTTCCCAGTAGTTCCTTCTGGTTTTATATGATTATGTTATGGGAAAATACAGTGGAAGTAGTGCTTAGAGATCTTGGACTCGACCAGGAGCCCATTTCCAGAAGTGAAGGTGTCTCCTGAAACAGTCCCTCCTCACCTCTGTCTTACAGAGGCATCCGAATTCAGTGTCAGCTTTAGCCCTGGCTCTCTCACTTACATTAATTAAAAGTTAATCACTTCCCTATCTCTTCTTCCCAACACAGAAAATTGCTTGAGATCACAGCGGCTTGCTTGAAATCATGTATTCAGTGAGGTTTGTTTTACCTTTTCATTTTTGAGCTTTTTGATCATTGTTTTTTCCAGGATCCACAAGAAACAGTTTTTTGTTTTATGTTGGTGACAGCTAAATTTTTCCTGTAAGCACAGAAGCCCAGGAGCTAAGATTTTAAAGAAACCACTAAACACCATGAACTTCAGGGGGTGGTAAGAGTGAAGAAGAGTGAGGCAGCTCTGATTTAATTCATTAATTATCCTATCGTGAAAGGTACTGGTCTGCTTTGGACATGCAAGGCTCAACTTGTGTGTAATTCCACCACCTGGCTGAGCTTTAAGTTTATAAAGATGACGTACAATGGAAACAGAGATGTCCTTTCTGCTGCTTGATGCCTGCTAAATGATTGCGGAGGTTCTTTGGGCACGTTTCCAACTCTGCGAAGGGATACGATGGTGCCGATGATGTTTAGTACAGAACGTGTGGTTTCCATGTGGAAATGAAAGCTTGTGCTAACATCCTCCCCAGGAGGGGAAAACTTCAGCCCTGCGCAGAGTAGCTATTCAGTAGTTTTGTACCACCTTTGTTGAACAAATATGGAAGCGTTCTGGTTTTCAGTACGTTTTATTCATTTCTAAAGTGCCCCAGACTATTATGTAGCTATAATTTGATTAATTAATATTGAATATTAATATAATTAGTATTGAAAAGGTTAACATGTAAAATCACTTTTTACCCAGTCAAGACTCAAGGAATAACCTTATACTCTTACAACTCACTGATTCATGCAGCCTCAACCCAACTGTTGGAGAAGGAGATAGCAAGGGATGAAGATGTCTGACAGACATCACTTATGAAGCTCTGCAGAACATGGAGCAATTTGGAAATGGACTATTGACCTCCCAGTATGCTCAGCCCCATTCTGTGCTCTTGAGCCCAGTTGGGAAACAGAAGTTATGAGGGGTGGGTTGGTGCCCTGAGCTGCAGTCGTTGTAGACTGAGGGGTGTCTCTGGGCAGGAAATAAGGAATAGACCCACCGGGCGACTTCCGAAGAGCATGCTGCTTCACAAAGTTGCATTTGAAAATGCAATGGGTTTTGACTGTATGATAAATTAGGGATTTATGCACAAAGTTGTCCATTGTGGCATGGTGAAGCTGAAAGGCCTTTTGTGTGGTAGATGGCTCGCGTCGAGACAGATGGCAGTGGGGGAGCTAACACAAAAATAGCATTTAAAAGCTGAAGAACACTTCTGAACAGCATCAGCTGGTGCCACACAACATAGGCTGTTGTTTGACTTGGACACAACCATTTCAGTGAGGTACTTGGGCCAAGGAGCGTGTCAAGACCTAGGTGAGCGATGATGATGATCCTGCTGAGTAATATGCAGATACTAGGTAGAAAGCACTGCACATTTCTTAGGGACCATGAGTTCACGCACACGTTCAACTATCTTGCTACAGGTCAGAGACCTTTCTTGAGTTTTTTGGTCACTGGAGACACCTTTTTTCCCCTCTCACACCTGACCATCAGCAGCTCATGACCCAAGTAGTGTCTGACCCGAAGCAAACCTCAATGCCCATCGAAGCATGCTTTGGGGAGGTAGTGCTGGGAGATCATGTCCCTGTATCCCCGTTTGAAAAGTTGTGGGAATACCTTGTTGTGTCTTAGCTCACGCTCACCGAGCTGTACCACTAGACAAGAAAGGCAGATGGAAGAGTACATGAGGCTAAAAACATAGATTTGGAGTAAAGGAACAAAGATAAAAGAAGATAAAACAAGAAAATACCTTCTTAAAGTTATGCTTAATTACAGAGATGGTGCTTAGCTGGCTCTGCACTTTGGCACATGTTGCTCTTTCTCCTGAAAGAAGCTGGAATCACCCTCTCTTTCTTCCAGTAACTAAGACAGATCCCACATCTTTGTCTCCTCTCCTCTGGAAGAGGAAAAGGTCCAGAGGAAAATCTGTGACCCTTCCAGTTAACAAGCCCAAGCTCAAGCACCCCTAGTTGTGTGTGTCTGTTCCAGAAAGCTCCGCACCTTGTTCTCTGTGACTGGGTGGTGGGACAGCGCATGGACTTGGGAGGGGTAAAGTCCTGTCCTCCTGAAGCCTTCTGTGAACATTTGCATCTTAGTTAGCGCTTCACTGGCCTCTGGTTGCTTTTTCCCTATTCAGCTGTCTAAAGATGTATCAGTAAAACTCTTTCTATCTTGAGAATATCCCGACTTCTCTAGCTAAGTTTGTTACTCCTTTTTGACTAGAAGCACTGTATGACAAAGTCCACGGGTACTTGGTCTGTGCAAGGTAGCCAAGGAAAGGAAACGTGCTGCCAATAGGTGATCCCATACACGGGGAAAAAGTCTGAAGCCCAGGAAATAATAAGAGTTGAAAGTACTGGCCGGAGGGTTCAGACCCATTACGTTAAAAATTAACAGACATGCGAAAACCTCAACCCACATCTGTGGTTCGTAAGTGAAGGTTTACAGTTGAACAAATTACTGCTGAAGTCTATTGACGCGTTGAATTCACTGGACTTCTGGTAGGTCTTTTAAAGGCTGCGATTTGCTTTTCAGCACTTCTCCGCATTATGCGAGGCAAGTAACAACATCAGCGTTGTGTGGAAATCCAGTCTTGTCCTCTCTTGACATTTTCGTGGCTTGCAAAATATACAGTGCAGCCAGCCAGATAGCTAAGGCATGCACTGTGAGTGTAAACTCCTTTTATTAAAGTGTAATGAGGTTTAAGATGGAAAACAAGTGCTGGTTATGAGGGTAAATACCAGCATCGAAACAAAAGTGCCTAGGATAGCCTCCTGATAATTACTGTGTGCATCTGCTTGTGTTTACTTTGCATCCGAAAGCAAGCGAGCACTTGGTGGCTGCGTGTTCCCAGGACGTGGCCGCTCAGCTGTGAGGTGGAAATGCTGTGAAAAAATATGAGCTTGTTTATAAGGCCTCATTTGAAGTTTTGCCAGCAGAGTAAATGAAGACAGGATGTCCTCAGAAGTCTTGACCCAGCCATTTCCAAGGGCCGTGCCTTTGGGATGGCTGAACCGAAGGCCCCAGTGCTAAAAGAGGCAGTGATGGGGCTGATTTGGGGAGGACCGTGGCACTAGAACCGATTTTTTCCAGATGAGAGGGAGCATTTCACCCTTCCAACTTTTCGGTCGTTAATCTGAAGAGGAACTTTTTTGTACCACCTGAATTTCTAGGGAATTCCCAAAAGCATTTCAGTTTGCTGGAGTCTGCTCAGCACCCAGAGCCGTTCTCATGTTGTGCTAGCTTCATTCTTTCCTCCTGCCATCCATTATCCCGTACGTGCCTAGCTGCCTTCACGCTTTGCCTCCCAACATCATTTACATAAGAGTAAAATTAGCAGCTTGAGTAATTACGAATAAGTCACATTAGACAAAGAGGCCTTTAGGCTGAAGCCGAAATGTCTGGCATCGCAAACCTTCAACGCACCGAACGGCGGGGAGAGGATCCTTTTTCTCTCTTTTGGAGTTTCCCAGAAGCGCCAAGGGGTTTAGGAACCCAAACCCCGTTGATGCTCAACAAGAGGCTGGTGCGGACATGGGGGGATGCTCCACGTGCAAATGTTCAAGGTGTCCAAGCTGTGGTCTTCAGTCTGGCTCAGCTTTGTAGACCTCTTCTCTGTAGGTTGGCCATGTGCAGTGCCCAGCCATGAGCACCGCTACCCACCGGCATCCCCCCGAGTTATTTTGCTGCCGACGCGATGCTGCGGTGCTGAACATCACCGAGCTGTTTCTGAGAGCGAGGGGCCGGACTCGGGCCCCGCTCATCCCTGGTCGAGGGCTGGGCAAGCAAAGCTGCACCTGATTTAAAAGAAAAAAGAAGAAAGATCAGAGTTTGGGTTGGTGTTTTGCAGATTGAAGGGCTTACCAGCCACATCTAATGAGGAGAACGGGTGCTGCTGAGCCGAGTCCAGGACAACAGCTGTTGCTAGTAAAAATAATGATTGTTTTTACTAGGAAAAAACTACTCACTGACAGCAGAAAGAGTTTTACTTGATTTACTTGAGCAGGGCCTGTCTCCTCATAGCCAGATATAAAAAAATCTTAAAAGCATAGCCTGTAAAGAGCTAGTGTCATTGTCTCCAAGGCCTGATAAAAATAAAGGAATCTATTTCGATTTTTGCATATATTTGCACACTTACTTGCATAAAAAGCAGCTTGCTTTTGTTTAAGAAATATTAAAATACATGTAAAAAACATGAGACTTATGGATAATTTTCCAAAGGGTACCACCAGGAGTAACCATACCTGTGCCGTGGCAAACTTCTGTGCTGAAACCCCCCAAGTAACGGAGCTAATCTGGATTTTTAGGTTTTGCGTTAAGCACTGCTTTCGCTTTTGAAATGCAAAACCCAGAGATCACATCAGGACACGCATGCTGGCCCGAACAGAGTCATTGTCAGGGGTCCCAGCAGAGCCAGATAGATACGAGCATGCATCTGACCACCAGATTTTAATTGCAGCCAAAGATAGTCTCGGTTTTGGGTTTGGTGTTTTGTTTTTTTTTTTGTTCCATGCCATAAAAAGAATGAAGTGCTTCTCCCATCATTTATGTATGGAAAAGGTCTGGTTCTGAAATTGTGCACTTCCCACTTGGAAACAGATGACTGTTTTACAGCTCGCTGGTTTTCAGTATTACTCCCCCAAAACATGTCGTGAGATGATCCATTTTGAGAGCGTGATTTTTTTCCTGCACCGCAAGACCCATTTGCATTTCATTTTTTTGATTCTGGCCTCTGATCGTTTCCCAGTCCCTCAAAGCTTTTTTTTTCTGTTACTACTTTGTATCATTTTGATATATTTGCTCTCCCAGGATTTCTATTTTATTCCAGCTGTCATATTTCTTCGGGATTTTGGTCAGCCTGGCCGGCTAAAACATGTAGAGGCCAGAATAAAAGCTTTGTTTGGCAGAGGTGTTGAATAGCTTCTCGGCGAGCACAATTTACTGTACACAAAGACATTGGGGAGGAGAAATTTCCTTCTGTCTTTCTCTTTTTTCTAATTCAGCCTCTTCTTCCTTTAGATCTGGTATGCCAGTGCTGCTGCTTGATGTGAATTTGCTTAAAGACTTATTTTACCATCTCTAATCCGCTGATTCTTCCAACCTTTCAGGGGCTTGCTTCCTAACAAAAGAGGTTTTTTTATTGTTGCTAAGAAAGTGAAGGGGGTCACAGTCTTTCATCCCTGTTGCTTCATTTTTAACGGCTGATTTGAGACAATATCACAGGGCAGGGAGTTCCCCAGGTATGCTTCACGTTGTATGAAATCGCTGCCGAACCCTCTGACTCACTTTTATTTTGTTCTTCAATATTCCCACTTGATCGCTGTGAATTTTGCTCAACTCAGTACCAGCTCCATAAAGACACCAAAAAAATCTCTTCTTATAATATTTTGGCTTCTTAACAAGTAGTCGTTTGTCTGCTAGAAATCCTTTGGTATATTTTACATTGTTTTCCCTGCAGAGATAATTTTAAGAAAAGTTGCAGTATTGCAGATACTGAAAGGTCATGGGAACCTCTTGCTAAGATTAGTCCAACTTCTTCCTATCAATAGCTGTAAGTGGCGTTAGCATTTTAAAAGGAGTACTGTGTGAGCATTAAAAGACATTTTTTTTCCCAAGTACACATTGAAAAGCACTTTTATCCCATGTCTAGGGCTGGGCGCTAACTGGAGCTCTATCACTATGGGCTGATGTTTTCTATTCAGGGGCTCACAGAGAATGCATTGTTCGAAGGAGAGCCGAGCTGCAGAGGTTGGAACAATTTCATAAGCATAAAATTATTGCGAGGTGTCTATGAGGAGCCTTCAGACGGAAGGGAAACCCTACGATGCAGGCTGTTAAGCAAATGAGCTTTACACTGTGCCACTCTAAGAATGGAAAAAATAAAAGAAAACAGCCCAAAGTTGGCGCTTCCTTCACTTTGCTCGGTTTATCATTACCAGGAGCCGGACAGAAAACATCATGTTGTACATAGAGCAAATAGATTGCCTTGAATTTCTCCAAGGTTTTACTAACAAGCAAACACCTTCCAGCACGGAGCGTCCCGCTCCGGGGTGGTGGCCGTTAGCAGCTGGCCACGGCGGTGATGCTGTAAAGACGTGTTTTTCTAAACCCTGAGAGGTACGACTCTAATTTGAGCCCCCTACCCAAATGGATTTAATTTCTCAAATGGCTGCTTCTCGTTTTTTAATTTGCAGCATCTGGAGCCTTTACTGGGAGAAGGTTGTAGGCTGGGAGCCCTCGTCTCCGTGGGCTGCACCCCTTGTTTTGAGGAGTGGCTGGAAGCCATCTTTTTAGAAACGCCACGGGTTGTCCTTGGCACAGAGGCTCCCCACTGATCCACCTGAGCCCTGCCGAGCACCCCTGGCAGATTTTTCCGCTTAAGTGCATTTCTACTGATTTTGAGGGCTAAGTGTGTTATTGGGTGGCTTTTCTGCTCCCCCTAAGGCTGCTCTCGCACTCGCTCAGCCCTTAGCAAGAGGAGGAGAAATCAGCTTGGAAGGACACCGACTTCTGCAGGGGAAGGATTAAAACATCAGGCAATTACCGAAAACTCTCCTGTGCAGTGACGACAAATATCCTGACGCAACTGGAGAAAGACAAAGCCGTCCCCCGAGTAAGATCAGGGTTGGCTAGCACAGCAGGAAGAACAAGATGTGATTCTGGAGGCTTTTCTCTCTCTGAAAAGGAGAGACCATGCTTCAGAGGATCCTTCTTGTATTGCTTACTAAGTGGCGCGTCCCACTGAAAGGCTGATTCATGGTGCCAAAGGCTGCTTCAGCAAAGGAAAATTATCCCGTTCCTCCTTGTATTCCTTCCGTTATTCACAATAACTTGTATTTGGCTAAAGCACGCTATTGAGAAAGGCGCTGTCTGGAGCTGAAGATGTCAAGAAATGCAGATCTATCATCTCCCATGACAGTTGTCCCATGCGGTTAATCAAACACTCTGCAAAAAGGCACATTATTCTTAATTTGCAGTTGTCTGGCTTCAGCTGCTGGGCATCCATTAGTACCCTTTTTTTTTTTTCCCCATCCAGGCTCTCATATGCAGGGATCAAGACACCCTTCAACCCTCCTTTTCCTAAACCAGAGAGGAGGGTGCCCTTGGACCCCAAGCTGGATGGAGTCTGCTGTGAGACCTTCCAGTGGGCAAGGATCTCAGCCTGCAGATGCCCATAGCTCAATGCAATATCCAAAAATCTTACCAGCTCAGGTGTCGATTGAATAACCCCTTTCCTTAGCCTGGAGCAAACCCGTTAGCTTAGAGGGCATGCACAGCTATCCCGCTCCAGCTCTGAGCAGTCCTGGCGGCAGGCAGCTCAGGAGGGACCTTCATCCCGTTCTCCCCAAATGACAGGTCTGGGGTGACAGTAGGGGCAGTTTGGGTCTGTCTACGCCTGTGCATGCATGCACAGGCCATTTTGGTGAGGAGTCCCCCATCCTTCAGCACCCACAGCTCACCCTGCCATGCTCAGGAGCCAGGTATGTCCTAACCCCTCTGCAGTGGGGACGCTGCAGCCCCAGCCAGAGCTGCGAACCCCCCACCAAGGTGGATGAATATCATAGAATCATAGAATCATTAAGGTTGGAAAAGACCTCTAAGATCATCGAGTCCAACCGTTAGCCCAACACCACCATGCCCACTAAACCATGACCCTAAGCACCTCATCTACACGTCTTTTAAATACTTCCAGGGTTGGGGACTCCACCACTTCCCTGGGCAGCCTGTTCCAAGGCCTGACCACTCTTTCAGTAATGAAGTTTTTCCTCATGTCCAATCTAAACGTCCCCTGGCGCAACTTGAGGCCATTTCCTCTCGTCCTATCGCTGGTTACTTGCCAGAAGAGACCAACCCCCACCTCGCTACAACCTCCTTTCAGGTGGTTGTAGAGCGCGATGAGGTCTCCCCTCAGCCTCCTCTTCTCCAGGCTGAACAGCCCCAGTTGCGTTTGCTTTTTGTCCTTCTTTTTGGTGCAGAGACCTGAAAATGTTTCTACTGCCTTCAAATAATTTGTCTAATCCTTTTTTTTTCCATCACTACCAGCTTTTTCAATATCATTGCAGATGCATCTGCAATGCATCATCAATGCGATATCATTGCATCTGCATCTTTTCCAGCTGAAACCTTCCAGGACGCATTTTCCCACCATGTAGATAACAACTACAACTGCAACTTTCCATACAGCTCAGTGAAAAAACGGGATTTGTCTGAATACGTTTGGCTGGCTGAGGGATCCCCGTCATCCTGTGTGCAGCTGCCCTGCCCTCAATGATAGCTGCCATCCTGCCAATGCTAATATTACCCGCAGATTTTATCAGCAGTGTCGTG
>NW_009209909.1:31335-42875 GCF_000690835.1 Fulmarus glacialis
TTGATTAAAAAGGTCAATTAGCATTGCAATATTTCCCACCTAAAAAAAAATAAATCGGAGTTGATTCCAAATTCTTGAGATTCCAAAGCCGTGAGAGTCTTTCTTTAAAAGGAGCGGAGGGATGACGCTGCGTGAAGGAAATTGCCTCTCGAGTTGGAAATTTTTATCATTTCTGCCCACCCTGATATCTACAGGTATATTCCCTCCCATCACAGTACCTGTGGCGCAGATGTAGCTGGGGATGAGGATGTTTTGCTTGTGGTTTTTCTTTCGTGTAGGAATTTTTTTTTTTTTTCCTGGGAAAAACGTGCTAGTCTCTGTAAGCGCTCCTCAGTGGGAGTTCAACAGCCTTGTTGGTTTTGAGAGCGTGTCAAAGGGCAAGAACAGACAAACTCATGCCGTAACACAAATACAAAAACTCTGGGAAATTCAAGGGCGGGTAGATCTGAGGTTCTGCTCCGGCTCCATTCCTAAATTGAAACAATCCATCCAACGGCACTGCCACTGCTTCTTTTTGGAAACTCTTCTGCTCCGTCACCCTAAAGGGTGCGTGCCAGGCTTGGGTGCTCTCACAGGGTTGTGCTGTCAGTAGTAATGATTTCCACCCCGGGAGTCCAGTGTTGACAGTGGGATATCTTTTGGCCGAGGCTGCTATGAAGTTGCAAACCAGAGCAAATGGTTTGTTCATATTTAATATACACCCTCAGTGAAACTGTTGTGGGGTGTGTGACTGCTTAAAACGTACAGCCTGAATTTCACTCTTAATTAATTTCATGCAAAGAAATTAGGAAAGCATTTGCAATATGATGTGTGTGGCAAAAACACGGCCTACAACAGAGTGGATATAGAATAGTATTCTGCAATGCTCATTTTCTTTCCCTTCACTTTAGGCAGTGGACAGTACACAGTTTTGTCTGTCTCATCAGGAACCACTGGTGAATCACCAGTAGAACTGATCTGGAGCATTTCTCGTAGGTATTTCTTAAGTGGGTACCAACAGGTTAAATAAATTCACTTGTAGTTATCAATAAAACAACTTATGCAGTGGAAGCAACGAGCAACCTGATTTTGTCTTAAGCTTTTATGCAGTTCCTTTTTGAGACTGGTAAGAGGACAAGATCATTCCTATGGGAAGCAAAGGGGATGGGATGGGATGGGATGAACCGGAACTCTATATGAAGGGTAGGATACAGAAATTATTTGGTTGCTTTTTCTAAGGAGAGATTTTGCTGATGTTCTGCTTGGGTTTTTTGCTTGTCTAGAGTGGATGAGGGAACTGTGGTAAAATTAAGGTATTTTTCTGGGCGTGGTGGCAAATTGACAGTTCTTGCTCAAGAGGCTGATATTATAAATCAATGGTCATACTTAATCTGCTAAAGTTATCATAGGATCCTAGGACAATCTCATCTGAGCATCTTCTCACTGCCTTCAAGAAAAGTGTAGAGAGGAGGGTAGGAAAAGGCCGGCTCCAAGAGACAAGTGTGGCCCAGCTTGTGGAAACAGCAGCCCTGGGGTAGCTCCTGGTCTTTGCTGGCAGCTTGGGTGGTTCAGGAGCTACAAATCCCGACAAAGCCTGCAACAGTGCTGCAAATTCTGGTTTGGCTGAGGGGCACCTGAATCGTTGCATTCCCAGTGTGGCTGTGGCCCTTTGGTTTAACAATGCAACCTTTTGTTTCAGCCCGGCTTTTGAAGGCAGCATTCCCCAGATACTAAAGCTGCATTTGCTTTTAAGGAGGCTTAAAGGAGCAAACGGGGTCCTTGCAGCTCCCACCTGGCTGTGCGACGTCGTTCCTGAACGCCCTGTGCCAAACCCAGGGCGTCGTTTCAGTCGAGCGAACGCCAAGAGGCCATCAATGTTTAAGGCTTTGGCATAGCCAAGGGATGAGAAATACGCTGGTCCTCACCATACAAAAAAGTCAACTAGCAGAGAGTTTGGCTCCTAACTTCTCCCAAATACATCCTGTTATTTCATTGCCGTGCAGATCTTTCAAGCTAAATATTCCATGGTTGAATACTTTGAGGACTCCCAGGACGCAGAGGCTGGCTCCAAGGTCAGAGCACTTCTTCAGTGCACCTTCCAGTTGGGTTTGAGCTGGATGGCATCAGGTTTGTGCACCCAGAGCCTCATCGTTTTTGGGAACCAAACCAAGGGAGCGGGGACCTTTCAGAGATTGACCCCAAAAGCATGCTCCCGAGTCAAAATGAAGCTCTGATGTGGACCGAAGGCCAAGCTCTGATTTATGGACGCAGATCAAACGTGGGTGCTCTGGTTGCCCCCAGGTACTCGTCCTCCCCCTCGCCCGGGATCCCCATCTCTGCTGCACGGGTGGTTAAGCTCCCGCGGAGCAGCTGCTCAACAGCTGCAGGTTACACTTCACATATGAAAGAAACCCCAAATCTGTGTGAAATTTCCAGTGGTTTGACAGCTGTTGCTTGAGCCAGGCTGTCTGTGTCACGTATACGGCGACACTGGAGGGGAAAGCGGCAGGACAGACAGCTGGGAGCAGTAATTTCTCCAGCCGCTTAGTTTTAATCTGCTTTTGCTCATGTCAGAGCCTTTTGCATGAAAATTTGAGAATGGAGAAGCCTTTGGATTTATTTTCCTCCCTTTTCTCACCCCCTACCCCACGATTGCAGTGAGTCTAGCGTGAGCCAAACTCTGACATTAAGGGATTTATTTCTAGGGAGACTTTTTGGTGGGATTCATTGCAACTTGTTTTAAATGTCTGAGCAAGTCAAATGCTCATTCTTGGGAATGGAGAGGGGTAGCATCCAGGAATGGTCAGTTCAGCTGAATTAGCTATTGGTTTTAGAGAAAGACAATTTGCTTTCTGAAGACAGGAGTCTTCTCTGACTCTAAAGTTACCTTCTTAGGCTGCAGAACTGGTGATAAATCTCAGTATGTGCTGGATCTTCTGGGAAGGGGAAGGTGTTCTGGAGAGACGAGAATCTTTTGGAGGAGAAGTGCCACTAAAAATCAGGAAATCAGTTGTGTACTTTGAAAAAAACATGCAGAGCAATTTGCCAAATGATGTGGAGGGTGTTTAAAATATCTACATATTAATAAGCTGTGGTGTGACCAACTGACTAACCCTGTTTGCCTGTGGAGAGGGAGGCTTTTATGCCCAGGACATAGCAGGGAAAAGTCTGGGTCACCAGAAGGGCTTCGTTTACCTCAGTCAGCAATAAAGTGCAGGATAAAATCTGTGGTATTGCTGGGATTTGTTCTAGAAATGTCTGGTACAAACACTTGTTTTTATTTCCGGACGTTTTGCATTCTCTCTGCATTTATAAAAATAAAATGACCCATTAATTCTTAATCAAAACCAGTTCAGTTCTTAATTCTATTTTTTACTGAAATTGTATTCATGCCAGGAATCCCTTATTTGCTCTTAAACGTGAATTCAGGTTAACCAAAAATTGATGTGATTTTTAGCTGTGGGAAGTACTGCTGTCAGCGGAGGTGATGCTGCAAAGTTCAAGCCCGCACAGCACACGCTGAGGAGGTCGTGTCTCCCCAGCGCTGCTCGGCTCTATTTCGGCTGGTATTTCCCTGCTTCGTTGCTTGCCAGATGAGTCTCCTGTAACCTAACATCAGTCTCTCTTCACCTAATACCTACATCAAGGAATCGCGTCTTGATGGAAGAGGGTCTCCTACAGCAAGACGGGGGACAGGTCATTCCTCTCTTGCTCTTGGTTGCTCTTGGTTGAAATCGTAACTTGAGATGCGGTTTGAGTGCAAGATCAAAATGGCTTGGGTCTTAGTGTCCCAAAAAACCTCGGCCGTGCAGGGTGCCGTTCCTGTACCCCAAACCTCCCTGCGGGTCTAATGGCTCCACAGGGATCAGGAAGGGAGAGAGGTGGAGAGGCAGAGGGGAGACCTTGAGCTGAATCTGTTCTGCCACGGGGGACCCTGCATCTCCTGTGGCTTCCCCAGCAGCTTGAACGCAGCGTTAGTAACCCCCAAATGCTCCATGAGCGGCACAAACCAGAGTTTTCTGTTTGTGGCTGTGGGCTGTGAGCGTGCCCAAGGATGGCATGGTGGTGTTGGGTTAACGGTTGGACTTGATGATCTTAGAGGTCTTTTCCAACCTTAATGATTCTATGATTCTATGGCTGGAGGGGGCCAGTACAGCTGGAGGCCCCCAAACTGGTGGGAGCTGAGCTAGTCCCCAGCGGCTGTTGGGATAAGACCATGGACATGCTCCCCATGGAAGGGAGAGCAGAAAACAGGGATGGGTCTGCCAGGTTGGGGCAGAGGTGGGAATGTGCATGGTTTTCCCAGCCCCAGCCCCTGCAAGGGGCTTGGCACGCCAAAAAAGCTCTACTTGGTGCAAGGGTGTAGAAAAGAAGTGCCTCACGTTGTCCCCTGCTCCCATGGCACAGCCACCCTCGCTGTCCCACTGGGGAGCTCCAGGGGTACAGGACACCCCATCTCTGAGACGGGTCCCGTTGAGGGACTCGGGGTGTGGTGCCACCAGGGATGGCAGGGGACAAGGCGAGGTGACAGCGCAGCATGTTTACCCCTGCCCTTCCCCGTCACGGGGTTGTCCCTGCCCTGGCGCAGAGGCTGGACGCCGCCAGGAAATTCAAAGCAGAAAATGCCAGGGCTTGGATGGGCGATGGTTTGGTTTTGTTGTCCTGTTTTAAACAGCCCCTGTGAACAACTGTTGTGCGCGAGGGGTGGGAAGGGGGGGTTGCCATGGCAAAATGGGATTTGCTGGAAATGAATAGCTTTCTTTTTCTCCCCTGAAATGAATGGGTTGCTAAGACCTCCCTGCATATGAAGATTGTAGGTGCTACACTCGGTGGAAGAGACGGCAAACAATATCCCCCCCAGCTTTACGTTATCCACAGGCCTCTTAATACAACTCAATCTTATTACACAAAAAAACTGTGATCTCAAGTGTAGATTGAGAGAGACAAAATGTTCCCAGTGGGATCTATCCGTGTCTCTTCCCCAGTCCCCTCCAACAACAGGGATTAGCGGCAATGTTTGCACTGACTGTAACTAGGACATAAAGACCATGGTTCATTTCTTCCCATTCAGCTAATTCTTTACATTGCAGACACTACAGGATCCATTTATGGTTTGCTTCCCCCAACCTTTTGTGAAAGTAGGTTGGGGTGGGAGGGGGTGAGGGGGAGAAATCTGCTGAGGAAACTGTTGGCATCTCCAAAGAAAAGTATCTTTTCAAACCTTAGCCTGCAGCCCACAGCCCTCCTCTGCCGGGGATGAAAGCAGCCGCGGTCCACATCTGATGCGATGGCATTCGCAGGCAACGTCGCTTTTAGATGAAGGCCGTGGTGCGTTCACCAAGAACGGCAACTTTTAAGAAATAAGGTGGTTTAAGCTGGCAGATTTGACTTCCCATATCAAGCTCTGGGGCTTTTTTTTCAGCAAATGGGAGTGCTCGCTCTCATTCCTGACACGTACCCACCCACCTCTAAAGCAAACTACAGCACCAACTTTAGGTGTGGTTTTTTCCGGGAGAGCTTTGGGAGGCAGGACGTGACCATGTGGGAAGGGTTTGGCCAGGACTATTTGCACCAGCCATGCCATCCCTAATACGCACCAATTGAAAATGTTCATGTTTTTCTCCCATTTGGAAGAAAACTTCTCCAGCAGCTGAAAACACAGTTGTGGGACACAGGATTTGTGCAAAGGGGCTGGAAGATGCCCTTGGTTTTGTGCAGCACAGTCGCACCATGACCTCAGCCTGTCCGGGGAGGGTCAGCGAGGCAATGGCATCTGGAGCATCTTCATGCAGGTCCTGAACTCACTCCATCCCTCTTCTGGGGCATGGGGATGAGAGAAGAGATGGTTAATATTGCCGAAAAGCCTTCTGGCTGACCCATGTTTTATCTGCTCCAAAGCCATGTATCAACCTTGCCTTAACGTTCAAGTCCTGCTGACTCACAGAGGGTTCAGGGGAGGTTACAGGGCGAAAATGAAGGATTATGAGACAAAGGAGGAGTTCATAAATCTTTCCAAGATGGAGGACAGGCAGAGCTGTGTGTCACAGGCAGTACTAGGACGTGGTGACCCATCTCTGCCTCGTGGTCTCTCATTCCTCACTGCTGAAGGCAAATACTGTAGCAATAAGAGCCGCAGAGCAGGCTTCGGAGCTTCAAAATGTTGACTGTGGTGGTTTATTTCCTTATTTAATTGCAAACTTCCAACCTCCGAGAGGAAAAGTGCGCGCAGTGTGGACACACCTCTTGTCTGAAATTTGGTCATCACAGTTACAGACCATAATCCGTGCGATGATTAACCCGGATTTGTGCACAGACGAGAGGAAAAATCGCACCGTGCACCTCGGGTGACCCTAGCTAATGTGTCCCAAATGTGTGTGATGATATATCTACTACCTCTCACCTCCATTCTTTGCACTGGGAGAGCGAGCAGATGAATCTGAGCTGACCTTTGGGGGAGCACGGGCTTGCCAAGGACTTCAACACACGCTTTGGAGAACGATATTGCATGTGCTTGAAGGGGAGGATGATACCCGAGTCCCTTTTTCTGCAGCACTAAGAAATATCCTAGGAATGGGCAAGTGCTGATAGGCGTTACGTAGTCCTGGGCTCCTTCCAGCAAAGGGAAGGCACGAATGGTACCTTGGAGAAAGTCACTTTTCTGCCATCTTAGCTCTTCTCGCAAAGGGTGTGTTTTGGTCCGGACCTCCCAGGCTGTCGGTGTTGAGATCCATAGACAACGTGTGTTCCCTGTTGGTTTGTAGAGAAAAAAATAGTAGGTCTTTCAGAAGATCCTACCTGAAAACTGCTCTTCACCTTCAAGCGTGCCAAACTGAATCAGGAGAGGGTACCAAGGGAAAGCAGAAAACAGCTGAGGATAAGATTTGAGAAGTTTGGAGACGGCAGGATTTCCTGTGGTGGGCCTGATCCAGCATCCCAGTGAGGATTTCTGTCCTGGGAAGTTACTAAGAAGGACACAGTGGGTGGGATTCAGGTCCAGATTGTCAGTGTCCAAACGTAGACATGTGCCGGTGTCTCCATGTGCGGTCGGTGTCTGAGTTCCCATCAGCTGGCGGAGATCTAATCCATGTGGTCGAGCGGCCAGAGGATGACCCATGGCTGCTTTAGGGTGAGCAAAGTGCTCTCCAGCCTTCATCACCCGCATCCGTCAGATCTCAGATGACTCTGGTGGGAGCTCAGATGTGTAGCACACATACAGACGCCTCAGTTCAGGTGTCTCTCATCTTGGGCTGAATCTTGTTGCTACTCACGCGGACGCCTTTTGTTCTGCTGACCATTATTCAACAAAAATACACGGGACACTTGATCTGCTCATCTCAGGAACAGTTACGGGGACTGCTCACCGAAGCCGCATGGCGTTAATATAGTGGCTGTCCTGATGAGTTTTCCTACCAGGGAGGGATATGGTTTTGGTAGGTCAAAGGATGTTATTTTTCAAATTAAAGGTATATTGGAGATGTTGAAGAACGCGTGCTCATACTGACATATTCATCTGATGCTAATTAATAAGGACAGGGGAAATGTGTTGTCAGATTCTGAGCTGTGTGTTAGCTCACCCCTCGCAGTCCTGTGCTGGATGAATGATTTATATCTTTAAACCTAAGGAATTTGGAAACAGCTTTGCATTTTCTTCCCATGGGATTACCGACTCCACTTGTTCTAGTTTTTTTAAAGTCTGAAACAAAGATGGTTTTAGTTCATTACTGTCAAATGTGAATGATGCTCTGATTTTGCAAAAATGCAACATACTTCTAAAATTAGTGTCATCCTGTTTCACCTTCTTCCCGGTCACTCTGTGCAAGCAAATAGATCAAACCTTTGTGCTTCTCCAGAACAGAAATCGTTCATATTTGAATGAATTTAAAGTGAGGTCAGTGTGTATCCACACTCACACAGTAAGTGTGGACTGATTCGTGTTTAAAAATCAGGCGGGAAGAAGAGCATACTTTGATATTAGGGAATGTTCTGAACTTCCAAGTGCTTTTCAAAGATGCATTGGAGATCAAAAACCTCTTAGATTTTCTGTTGCAAAAGCGGTGAACACCATACCATGTTGCGTAAGGGAAAAAGTTAAATATGCAGGACACGAGGGAACCTTTTTACTCATTTCGGTTGTCATGAGACTTTATCTGGGGCAGAGCTGAAGCACAGCTTTATGTATTACCTGTTCCGTTTTTGGCCGGAGGGATGGACTCAAAAAATCCATCCTACCCTATTTTCAGTTTTTTATGGAGAGATCTCTTTTTTTTTTCATGAAAATCACCTAATAACCGTAGGAAGCCAGCTAACAGTTAGTTCCAGATGGATTACTTCAGTTATCAATTAACTCAGAGGAGTTAGAGTTTTTGCTTTCACCTAGAAGCTAAATTTCCTCATCATCCAATTTATGCAATGACGAAGCTACTGCGGGCGCCTGCGAGAACTTGGCCGTAGGAGGAAACACACAGGTAATTAATTGCTCCAACCCCAATTGCTGGAACTCTCTTAACTAACACAAATCTGGACAGTCTCTGCAGCCCATAAATCACTGCTGGTTGAGAACTAGCCATGAAATTCAGTCTTATCTCGGTATAAAGTAGCTCCCCTCTCCCTTCAGTGCAGTCTGTCTGCAGGTGTCCTTCGTCACTGAGAACATCTTCAGAATTAGCACCAGAAGATGCAACTCACCTGTAAGGATAAATACTGATGGATTGTTTACGAACACTCTGCAATTAATTACCAAAAGGCTGCCAAGCGAGGAGGGTCTCTCTCCCTCAGCAGGGGGTGTGTAGCTTTGTTTCAGAAATCCAAATGCAATCAAAAAAACTCAGAAAAAAGCCTTGATGAAGATGAGGCAAGTCAACCTCATCACACACCCCTGCAGACAGGAACGTCACTGAGCTCACCAAGCTCAGAGCGATGTGTTCAGATGCAGTTTCGGATCCACGGGTGGAAAATGGGAGGTAAAAATAACCCTGTAGCAAAACCACTGCCTAAATTCAACAAATTTGCATTGGTTTCTGTGCAGATGGTTTCTCAGGAGGTCTTGGCCACACGGACATGCTCTCACTGCTGGCAGAGAGTGCAATCACCCCTGCTGCTAATTACCCCATCAGCTGGGAGGGGGTAATAAATTGGGTTGGCCTCCCCCTGCTAACTTTGCATGGAGCTGGGCTGTGGGGCTGGAGCAGCGCTGGGACGGCAGGAGAAGGATGGGTGGTGGAGCCGTAGTGTCTTCAAACCACGCAATGGCTTCCAGGGTGGTCTATCGGCTTTATTTCTAGCTGAGAGGTTCACCTGAAAGAGAGATAAGTGTTTTATTTCTATTGATTTTCTTCGTGAGCGCTTGCTGTGGGTGATGGGGGTCCCTGTTTTGGAGGGGCAGGGAGGAGGAGGAGGACCTGCCGGTGTGGATGGAGGCGCGAGCAGCCGTGTGGATCTCTGCGTGTTTAGCTGCCGTGGGGTGTTCTCCTGTTTCCTTTGTACCAGCGTGCTGTTGAATATTAGCTTTGTGTAGCGAAGGATATAGTATCTCTAGCTCTGGTAATTAGGGTCGTTTGCATTTCATCTGTTTCTGACAGACTGTGGCTCAAAACTAGAGAACAAAGATATTGCTGTATTTTTTTTTTTTCCTCGCTTTTTAGGGACTCTAGTGTGTTTTACATTGACAAATGAACCAGGGGATTTTTCTTTTTGGAGGCATTGTTCTACTCGGTTACTAGACTCGTTTGAGAAATATTTCCTGGCTAAAGGTCTAATATAACTGTTGGAAGGGTAATGGAGTTGGAAAGTATAATGTTTGGAAAACAAGTTATCATGAATTATTCATATCCTGGCTTTCTTATTTTTATTGTTTACGTATTCTATTAGAATGGCATTTTTATTTTAAGTATCTACATGTTGTTATTTTCAGAGAATACAGTATGATTGTTTTTCTTATATGGAAATATGGAAGAACTACTTGCAAAAAGAAGGGACGGTTCTTAACTTTAAATAAATTTTTGGGAAAAAATAATTTTCATTAATATAGCATGAACACTTCTAACCTTCAAGCCTATGGTTAATTTGTCAAAGTTTCCCTTTATTGTTTAAAATCATACTTACTGTCGGTTTAAATATATTCAGAATATATAATGAATACACATCTTCAATTTTGAAATTGGTTCTTGAAATTATGTACGTGTACTGTTAAAATTAATATCCATCTGAAGCTCAGTTGTAGTAGAATTACAACTCGATGGACTTCCTCCATCTAAATATATTGACAAAAGCAGAATTCCCTTCTCACTAGGGTAGGGAATGAAGACGACAAATTCCAGAAGTTTTAGAGAGCTGAAGAGCTGAGATTTTTGAAGATAAAAAGATGAGGTCACTTCCTCGCTCAGGGTCCCAGAAGCACTGCACGTTACTGAACCTCTCGGCGTGCAAATAATCCATCCCTGGGGATTTGGGGAGTCAAGGCACACCCTTGCATGAGATCCTTGGCACGTTTTTCCTGTTTCGCAGCATTGTGTTATTAGATACAAATTCTATTTACAATAAAATAATCTTTGATCTGTTCTCTATTGTGAAGGTGAGCTGTGTCTCACTTGGCTGCCGAGAGAGGAAAGTTAATCATCCCACCTCTTTCCGTAGCTGCTGGGGAGAGGCAGCTTCAGGAAGCAATCGACCTAAGTGTGATGGGGTTTTTGTTGTTTCTTTGGGTTTTTTATGCTGGGACAAACCATTTTCTCAAAGTCATTTGCCCACATGTCTTCTTGCGTCCTGCTTTTTTTTATGTTGGGATGATCCCTCTTCTGGAAATGCTCCTCTGCTTCTACTGGCTGTAGATGAGATGCTTCCTATGGCGATGGCTGGAGTGAGATGAAACGCCACTTTCCATCGGTGTCCTCTCCAGACTGCAGTCTTGACACCAGAAGCTCCACGCATGGAGCTGATGTGACTTCTTTGATTTGGATGTCCCTGCAGGAAGGCAGGGCGAGAGGGGGGACTGGGAGGGGCTGTCAAGGGATGATCTCTTCACCCTGCCTTCTCGGCACTGGGACTGGTGCTCTCTTGTTATTATATTTTAACCTAATTGTGCCTTTTATGCACAAAACCTGAGTTGAGGCTGGGCAGCGTTGTTTGGGTAAACGGTTGCTGGCCGGGGAGCTGGAGGTGGGTCAGGTGCTCTCCAGCACGTTTGCCTGATCACGCAAGGATTTCCACAGGGAGGGAGAGAGTTGTGGGACCTGTGATACGAGTGAGACGGGGGAAAGAGAGCGGGACAGTCGCCCCTCGAAGCCCTGTGATTGTCTCTGTTAGGTTGTATCTGAAGGAGTGTTCTGCCTCAGCTCCCGCCTCTGTTTTTGGGCAGAAGCAGGAATTCGCTAATTCTGGCTCCTTCTTTTGGTGTTTGGAAAATCCCCTTTTAGGGAGTTTCTGGGCTGGGGAGGGGAGGCTAGCTTGTTTGTTGGTTTTAAATCCCCGAAGTGAAATCAAACTTTCTTACACAAGAATGTTTTCCCTTACCATCTTCCTTCATGGGCACGTGGCTGGTAGAACAAGGGGAGGAGGGAAGAGCG
>NW_009209909.1:42908-49081 GCF_000690835.1 Fulmarus glacialis
GCGATGCGGTCTCTTCACTGGTGGATAGGCATTGACTTTTTAGGGAGTCTTCAGAGCCCCCAGGCCTCCTCCCAGGGTGATGAATCCAAATTCCCTTGGGATGAAGGTCCATGAGAAGTTCCTGCTCTCCTTTCTATTAGCAAGACTGCTTGGAGGGAGGTTTGGCTGCAGGGCAGAGTTGCCGACAACAGCAAAACAAGAATTCTTCGCCATGAGCGAAATTACTGAGTACTGATAAGGTGATGCTCTGAAAAGCAGGGTGATATCTTGGAGCACGGTGGGAGACAGAAAACAGCCAGGAATGAGAGGGTGTCGGGACAGCCTATCTCAGAAAATGCAGCTCGGTATGTTTTGGGATTTTCTTTTGGTAGGGTTTGTTTTTTTTTTTTGAACAGGTTAACTTACTATGGGTAACCACTTGTGGTTTCCTGTTTTCCTTATTTGGCTTTTTTATTGTTTGGCAAGGATGTTTTTTAGAAGCCGAGTCAAGTCTCTGGGCAGGTTTGGCACAATCATGCAGGTGGTAGGGACATCTCTGTTGAAGGGGTTTGCATCCCGTTAAAAAGAAAGCAGCTTTGTATGGCAAAAGAGAGGCAAAGAAAGCCGGTGTAAGGCTTGTCTTGTCACAAAGTCAAGTAAAATCCATCTGCGTGTCTACTTGCGTTGTTGATAGCCCAAGCTACCTAGCTGGAGACGGTTGCTGATTTATAACGCTGCGTGAAGCCCTGAGAACTGGAGTAGACAAAACAGGAAGCAAAAGAGCTTTACAAATACATCAAGTATTAAGAAATCGTGAAGTGCTGGCGAGTCTTACAGAATGATAGTGCTTTCCCCATGAGTGGGGGCGGGGGGGGAAATAGTAATAAAATAAAAGGAGCATGCATGGGGCTACCTCTCTGGCTGCTTTTCCCAAAGGTGACTCTGCAGGGAGAAATCAATCCCGTGGGTTTTTTCCCCCCCCAGTATTGATACAACCATGCAAAATATGATGGATATTTGCATCTCCTCTCGCTTGTGTTTCAGACTGCTGAGATTTCCTAGAATGAGCGATTATCTGCCAGTCCGAGTGCACGAGGGAGAGGGTGTTGCTCTTAATGGACCATCTGTACAAACTTCGAAGGAGCCGAGGGGAGAAGCACAATGTTGTGGTGCATTCTTGGCTCCAGGGTTTGGTTTAGCAGCAGCGTTATCTGCGGCCAGGATTTAAGAAAGATGTCATCATGGGAAAACATAGGCAAAAAGTGTGGCTGCGCTTGGAGAAGAGCCTCTGCTCCTGCAGCCACTGCTGCAGAGCTGAAAATATGGGTGGTTAATGAGGTGTTACAAATGGAGTAATATCTGTCCCTGCCCCGTTGGGTTCAGGAGGAGTTTCATCAGTGTTTCAGGCTGATGCTGGCTCCTTAGAGCCTGTAAAGGCCAGGAGCACGTTGGTCTCCTGCTCGCTTCCCCCCATCACCTATCAAACTCTTCCCAAAACACCTTCTCACGTTGCAGCGACATCACGATGTGCCGTAAGTGACCTTCTTCCCTAAGCGTTTAGAGATAAACTTAGCTTTTTAGTTCCTTTCATTAACAAGGAAAACTTCTCCCTTTTATGAGCTTTGTGACTGAACTCTGGAGGTCAGTACCGATGAGTGGATTTTTGTCGTGTTTCCTGGAAATGTTATTAATTTATAACACAAGATTTCTTTTGGGAAAGACAATTGCTCACATTGTATAAACCTTCGGGAAGCACTCGTTGCTGTAAGTGCTGATAGAGCTGCGTTACACCAGTTTACATCCTGCAGACGGCTGATTTATGGTGGTGGCAAGTTTCCTCCCTTCTAGATGCAGGGTAATTTCCTGAGCAAGTCTGAGGTTGAGTATCTGTCACATGTATCCTGCAAGAAATCATTTTGTTTAAAGACATCTCCAAAACGAGAGAATTGAATGCCCTACCTGTACGCAACTGGTACAAAGTCACGTTTGCAGCGAGCAGAAACTCTCCCCAGGCTGTGGATGAGATGAAGATGCTGGGGAGACAGGGTGGCTCCCTCCCAGTTCCTGCTGCGCAGGGGACCAGTATCGCAGGAATACTTCACCAAAACCATGATGGACTTAATTATTAGGGGCCTTAAACAATTATTTTGCTCCTAATAAAAAGCTGCTCCTGTAGAAGTAGAGGTGTGCAAGTGGCACTGGATGAGAAAAGCCACTGATGTTTGGTCTGTAAAGGTTTTATGAACGACCAGCGCGGTTCCCTGTAGCAGTACGCAGCTGAATGCACTTGAGAATACTTTTATTTATCTATTCTACTGCTCAGCAACCGTAAACACTCTCTCTTCTTCACTAAAAGTCTCATCCATGTTTATATCCATTTCTGGCGCAAATGTTTCTTGGAAATTTCATCCGCTTGAACTGCCACAACAGGATGAAAAGGATTTGGGGATACATCTGAAGGTTGAGCTGTCCTTCAAAACATCAAACCTCCCCAGGTGAAGCAATGAGGGGTGTCCGTGGGTCTGCTGGCTGGGAGCTGCAGGTGTCCCAGTTGTTGGGGTTACCCTTGTCATTTTGCAAGTGGCCTCCAAACTCCAGCCACCAAACGGATGTGGGATACGGAGGGAGTTTAATAGCACATTTCACTTTGTGCTCAGGGCTTGCCAGAAGCGTTTACGTGTGCGGCTTGATGGAGGATTGCAGTAGCTGGGACGGGAACCAACTCTGGGGGACAAAAGAGTTTTGATGCCACATCCCACCTTCCAGGAAATCCTCCCCCCACAAAAAAATCAGAAAAAAAACGCAATAGAAAGAGCTCATCTTTTCCCATAGTGGATCACTAAACAGATTTTTTTTTCAGTGCTATTCTCTTCTGTGGTTTCTTCCTCTGCTCTTGCTTCCCCTCTTTCTGTGTACATCATCAGATGGATTAGCTGGATTTAAATGTCCACCTGGCTGAGATGCTTAATAATTAGTCGGTGGCACTTTTCGGTTGTGCACAGACCACTGCATGTGGCTGCACGACTCTAAGCAGAAGCTCTATGGGTATTTCCAGCTTTTCTAAGAAACTGAAATGTAAAAGACACTTTGTCACTGTCAGCAAATGACAACAGGAACACTGGAGAGGTAGGAAGGAGAAAGAAAATGGGGTTTTTCTTTCACAGAAAGACAAATTCGGGGAAACGGAAGAACAACAACAAAAAACTTGGAGTTTTTAATTTGCAATCAAGTCCCCTGAACAGCTTTCTCCCTCTCCATCCAAAATGTGGTTTTAAACAAAAAAAAACCCTACACATCTCCACCAGTGGCAGGGAGAATATTCCTGACCAGTTTTGCCCACCAGCTTTCCTGCAATATGCATTATTTTGGCTTCCCGCAGGTATGAGCTGCACATGCAGATTACAGGGACGGCTGTCTGCAAGCAGTTGATACTGGGACTAAAGCTGGTAAAAATGGGAAGCGTGCCTAGGCTGCAGCTTCAGAGCTGTAGTACTGCAGATATGCCCTGCTGGAAAACACAGGGAGAACCTCAAGTTCTTAGCCACCTTTACTTAAAAAAAAAAAAAACAAACAAAAAAACCCCCCAAACCACCACCAACAAAAACCAAACCCCTTCCCTGTGGGCAGCTGATGATGCTTCATTTGCCACGTGGTTGCATGATGCTCAGAGACATCCTGGTGATGTGACCAGTACAAGAGCTGCACTGACAACTGCTTCAGGAACATCCTGCAAATGAAATGCTCTGAAAAGACTAAATTCTTCCAACGTTGCTGACACTGAGCGGGGAAACAAAGGAGGCTATGAAAAATGCAGACGTTAACGTAGATAAAAGTGACTCCTTGGAGGAGACACATCTGGAAATAGAGTAGCTTCACGGTGGACTCTCCTCACCTGGTCATGGAGAACCTCGCTGCAGGCAGCAGAGCCAGAGGGGCTCTTCAGGAGTGTCCATCCTCCCTAAGAAAAAGGATAAACATAAGATAAATCATCTTCTAAAGCACCCATTATCTCCACTGACTGCAAGAAACCTCTTGCTGAGACTTGAATGTCAAACTTTTAGCAGTCTAAGATTAAGTGAGGTGACTCCGGCTTGGCGACCTGTGAAATATTTATTCTAGCTTTTTTGTGGTGGACCACAGCGGTGTCTCCATCCTGGTGTGTCAGCCCTTGTCCTGCCGGGGAAGGTCGAACCCCTGTCACAGCAGCGTCACCCAGCCCGGTGGTATGATGGCTTTTGTGACATCCCAGGAGTTTCTTTTCCCAAGGGAAATGTGCTGGATTTCGGGAAGGGTGTCGAGGTTCCCAGTTTTAGTTTAAAATGATGTCTGCTCCTCGCCGTGGCAGGGGAATTCTTCATGAAGCAATCGTGCCCCGGGCGTTTAAACGTCACAATGGAAGCATTTCTGTTTTCTAATTTTGTGATGTTTTAGAGGGCCTGTGACTCATCTTTTTTGAATGCTTGGGATTAGCAAGTCCCTTCTCTGTTCAGTTAGGGGTGGTTTTTTTTCCTTCGTTTATTCAATTTTGAATGTTGGCCCTGCATATGTAACGGCACAGAAACAACATCTAGACAGTCAAGGACATTCAGAGCCGCTTCTTAAATTCTGTCCGTCGCAGGAACCTTGTGTGCCCGGGCTGGCTGCTCCAGCTCTCCCTTCTCTCTGTGCTCCTTGAGGTCTACAGAGATGTCTTCATTCTTCTTGCTTTGATTGCACCTGAGAAAGCCGGGCGAACGCAGATCCTTCTCCTTTACCAGCCTCTGCCCGGGGAGTCTTTGCCGCAGCTGCTGCCCGGATGCTTTGGTGGCTCAGATGTCAAGCCGTTTGTCTGCTCTGCATCGTGTTGTTCTCTCATTCGTGCGCTCTTGCTCATCAGAGACACCCTCGTCAGATTTTGGCAGCGCATCTTGTGGGCACTATGACTTGCTGGATGGTTTCTGCCTTTTTTTATCTCCTGTGGCACAGAGGCTGGAAGCGTTTGGCTAGTTGGAGCGGGGTGGCGTGGGCTCCGCATGCTTTGTGGATGATCCTGCAAGTGATGTATGGTGTCAGACCTATAGGTTAAGAGTAATCGGAGTCCATGAATTACTATGTTGTGTTGGGAAGACAGGAAGGGGAGAGGTCAGTTTAATTTTACTCTGTGAATGTGAGTTATTTTGTAATCTTCCTGCCACAACTAGGAACTGAATCTGGATAAAGCCTATTAATTCAGATTTTGCAAGCATGGGAAGAACAGGTCCCTGAATGCCTTCCAGCCATTTATCCCGAGCACGTAATTTCATTTATCCTGGGTAGACTCCAGCTCCTCTTCTCTCTGAAGACTGTTTCTGTGGTGTTTTACAGGAGAATCTGAGCAGCATCTCCTGCTTCAGACCGAGATGTGCTCAAAGGTCTCCTCCGCAAGCAGGAACCTTGACTTGTTTAGTCACAGGGCCAATCTTTGTATCATCTTTTTCTCTTCCAAAAACCATAATTATGTTAATAACCGGTCACTCTGTAGCCGTGCCAGCTGAACGCTGGTCCCCTGTAGTCATGGCTGAAGACGGTTGTGTGCTTGGGGTGGGAGCAGAGGACACTTCTTTCTGACTCAGCCCCGGTCAGGAAGTCGCTGGGACACTTCCATGGTGGAACAATTTTTGTCGAAGCATGACGGTAACCCGTAATCTAGCTTACGTGGCCAACTGAGTAATTCAGTTAAATAGTCCAGAAGTTCTTCCTGCTGTTTTGGCTGGAATATGGGATTTTCCTGCCCCGGCCCCCTGTTAAACAGGTGCTTTGTATCATCTGGAAATACCTGCGTTTCAGCACGGGGATCAAGTGGATTTCATGGAGAGCCCGAGAATTGCTTTCAAGCTTGGCTCATGTGACGTGAAAAGCTGGCTCTACATGTAATAAGCACTAATATTACTAAAGCACATGTCAGGGTGGGCACTCTGACAGAAAAATACCACTGTATCACAAATGCAAAAGAGAAGGGTGGGGGGTTTTTTTTTCAGTTTTGGGGGGATTTTTAAGTCTTTTGTTATTGTTCCAAACCATGGTGCATTTGGCCTAACCCACAGTAATAAAAATTAGATTGTCTCATGATGGAGCAGGCTGGTAAGCTCATAACCCCTCTTTGCTGATAACAGAGAACAAACACCTTTTGCATCTCGGTGCGTCGGAGGAACGGGCTGCGCTCCCTCCCTCGCTCC